>NW_026453329.1:0-134870 GCF_025200985.1 Drosophila gunungcola
TTTTTTTTTTTTTTAATGTATTTCCCAAACTTTGAAAAAATATAAAATAGTTTTGAAGATAAAAGAGTTATCCTGCATTTAAATTGTTTTGATAGTTCAGATGTTGTAGGTTGTTAAAGTTTTGGAACGATCAAAAAATTGGGCTGAAATCATCATAGGTTCGATGTTTGCTTTTTTTTTCTTGTTTAAAAAAATTTATTTCCCAAACTTTTTGAAAAAATATAAAATAGTTTTGAAGATAAAAGAGTTATCCTGCATTTAAATTATTTTGTTTTTTTTTCAGATGTTTTGATTAGTGTTCGGTTGAATTAGGCTGTGAGCCAATGCATAATTCGTTCTCATCGCGATGCTTGCCCCATGCTAATGCGAGTTTGAAAGGATTTTTAAATTTAATCCATATGTTAAATATGTTCTTTGTAAATTAATATTTACAAAACATGTAACATTTTGCATCTTAAAACTTGATTCAATTGCTAAGTTAAAATATTCAAGTTATCTGAATTGAAAATATAAAACAAAATTGGTTGAAACAGGAACTGAATTTGATCGGTAATGTGTTGCAAGTGTTCGACATGCGCCGATCTATAGCTCAGTTGATAATGCTGATCGGGGACCTTGAGATGTTTGCAGTGGGATGGTGTGCGCTTATTGGCGATTTTGCTTACAATTGTTTCGCCACTGCTAATTACTCAATTACATGGGGCCGCTATCTGTAGCGATCTTTATTTTTGGAAAAGCCTGTCCATTGTGTCGCCGCTGCCCTTCCAATTTTCTTATGCAAATTTTCTACACTGGCCAGCGTGTGAGATTTCCTGATCGCTCTGCCATTAGCACCATTCACAATGTTTGGGAATCTCCCACTGCACTAACGACCATAAATAATCGCTTCGCACTTTTAGATACCTCTGCTCCGCGTGACTTGTTATAAATTGCATAAGCAGTTAAGCAGTAAGCAAGGACAATCTGGTGATGTGTACGATTTTCCCAACTGATCATTAACAAATTTATTTTTTGTTTAAACCAGTTATCTTAAGAGGTTGGTCAAAGTAATCGTTATAAAGTATATACATATGCATATTCTTGATCACTAGAAAAGTTGATATTTTCATGTCTTCTACGCAACCTATTTTCTCAGTTAGAATGTGCATAGAATTAGCAGTAAATTAATTATAAATTAGTTATCCGTAAATTATTCGTGCAAAAACAAAAATTTAAGCCCAATTTTTTTCAAAGTTATCCAACGTTTTGCTTTCTTGATAACCTTTTACAAAATCCTTTTCACTAGAAATTTCATTTAAATACATTTATACACAACACATAATTTAAACTACATAGTTATTTAACCGTTTCTAATGCTCTACTTAGGTCAGCAAACACAAATACTACTTAATATATTCTCCTCAACTATAATTAATGCAACTGTTTACAACTCTATTTTTATACCCTTGCAGAGGGTGTAATAATTTCAGTAAGAAGATTTCAACGCAGTGAAGGAGACGATTCCGACCCTATAAAGTATATATATTGAATTGTATTGATCAGCATCACTAGGAGAGTCGATCTAGCCATGTCCGTCTGTCTGTCCGTCTGTCCGTCCGTTTCTACGCAAACTAGTCCCTCAGATTTAAAGCTATCTGCATGAAACTTTACCAAAAGTTGTCTTTCTATTGCAGGTAGTATATAAGTCGGAACGAGCCGGATCGGACGACTATAGCATATACATAGCTCCCATAGGAAGCAGAATAAATAAAAAAAGTTATCTTTGCTGTTTTTAAATTTTTTTTTAGTTCTTCAAGATATTGTAATGGTTAAATATTTTAAAATAACTGTTTAAATGTCATCAAAATCGGACGACTATAGCATATAGCTCCTATAGAAACAATCGGAAAAATAAATGAAAAAATAACTTTGTTGTTTTTTTATTTTTTTTTTTAGTTCTTCGACATATAGTAATGGTTAAATGTTTCAGAATTACGGTTTAAATGTTTAGAAATTTTTTTTCATTGTTAAATTATTTGACAGTTCAGAATTACGCTTTTAGTTTTATTAAAATCGGAAAACGATATCATATAGCTGCCATAAGATCTCAAATAATTGAGCTGCAAATGATCATAGCTTCAATGCTTTTAAACATACAAGCAAGTAAATCATAATTTTAATGTCTTCAAGATTATTTAATTTTTGCGATGGCCGCAAGGGTATTTGAACATCGCTTGCCGAAGTTTGCTTCCTTTCTTGTTTTTTTTTTAAATCTAATGTAGACCTAATTCTTACTTAAATAGATTTTTTCTTGTAAGTTTGTCACTGATAAAAAATATAAAATGCATCGATCATCACAAAAAAAATCTGGTTATGTATCATACTACATCGATGTTTCTTCCAGTTCTACTGCTCACGTCGCGCACAATTTCCGCGAAATCTACAACTAAAAAAAACATTGTCTACCGTGGCTGGGTGCATATTTTAATTTTGGGGGTTTAATAAATTTTTTCCGTTCCGTTTTATACCCATTATTGGAAAGGATACTAGCTAGCTAACACCTAAGTAAATTACAAGGTATTTACGAGAACAATAAAATAGGTAAGGTACAAGGTGCAATTATTTAAGAATCAAGATAAGGTAAAAGGTGCAAAAAATTACAAAAAACTTTTTACCTTTTTTACCCGTTACTCGTAGAGTAAAAGGGTATTTTGTAATCTTTTGAAAAGTGTGTAAAAGTTATAAAGGACATATATTCTTGATTAAGATGACTAGCCGAGTCGATCTAGTCATGTCCTGGCGAAAAGTTTGACATTACTTTTGTGATGAATCTTAGCCAGTTTATACCTGTTATATTTCAAATAACTTATACCTTAACCCAACCTAGAGGTCTTTCCACCATATTTGGCATGTAATTTGGCGGGAAGCAAAGTTTACTAATGACGGCTCCTTGACAGCCAACAACAATGGCGGCAACAAGAAGCCTCTTAGGTACACAATGCGGTTTTTGGGGCAGTTAGCAATCGCTCGAGTTCTTTATTAATTTACGTTGCTTACTTTGTAGGACACAAACACAAGGAGGGCGGAGGTTTGGTCTATTGGCAGGGCAGAGTTTTTTTGGGGAATAAGTTTTACCTCCTTTTAAAACATAGTTGTTACAATTTTTGGCATCAATTACATTGCGATCGGTGAGGCAAAGGTACAAGCACGGCGTAATAGAAAATAACCTTACTTTTGCTTTGAGACAAGCAAGAAGTTAATAAAACTAAATTTAATGAATTTCTAATTGATGCCAGCTTCCACGAACTTCGCATTTCTAGGTTTACTGCCTGGTTTCGATCCATGTGGCTTACATTTGTGGTTTTTTTGAACTTTTTGGCATAAAAAGTCATGAAAACGGCAAAGCCCAAAACCAGAACTTCATTCAGGCTTACCACAAAGGGAATTCAGGATTTAAGCTGCCTCATTCGACCAATGGTGGGCCCTATTCCAAGTCCCCGCTTATAGCGTTTTGGTCTACGCTCATCGTCTATCGGTAATTGACATGCATTTTCTAGTTCAATAATTGCAATCAAGCACCCTCAAATTAGAATTGTTTATCTTCTCCAATGCATGGCACTAAACTTGTCCATGAGCCTAGGCTGGCCGAAATCAGATGTGCAAACCCGGAAATGCCACTTTTGTTGACACTTTATCGACAGATGGACAATGATTGAAAGCTTTTAAACGGACCAGTTGTTTCGCAGAATCATTAAATTTGCAAGTTTGGTACAGTTGGAAAGGTTTGAGTCCTTCAATTTGGTTTTCCTATGAAAGAACCCATTTGTAGATGGGTTTTAGTCACTGAAACTAACTACCAAATTCCCATTTTCCAAGTGAATAAAGCTTACTCCAGGCTATTAATAATCTTTTTTGTTACTATAAAGGAAAGCAATATTGACGCTCAAAATGCAAATTCCCTTTCCGATTGCTTAAAAATCGAGTTTGTTAAGGTTTAACACCATATTTGTCAATTTTAAACTTTTTTGTTAAGCTTTATCGATAGTTTATACTCCTAACAATATCAAGTGAAAGAGGCAAAAACGTAAATTGAATAGCGTTATTCCTATGAACGACAGCTAGCAGGTATAAACCGTTTTTCCGTTTACAGATCGACAAAATAAAACTGAGTTCTCTTGAATATGTTTACTATACCTACGTCATTTTTGATTGGTTACAAATTGTAAATTTGGCATTACTCGCAGAAATAAGTGCGGGCATTTTATAGTATGAGTACCGACCACTGATTTAAGCTATAGTGACTCGTTGTAAAAAAATTGTGCTCGTTTAACTATAGGGATATTGTCTGAGCTTTGACATTTAAAACATTTTAAACATTAGGACTCAGCCACATTACTAATTGATACATATTTTTTACCTGATGTTGTATTACACATGTTGGCAAGTATGTGCAATTTAAAAATGTGAAAAAGTAAGGCAATGGAACGGTTTTTTAAGAAAGTTTAACTGAGAAAGTTTATCAACTGTGAAATTTCAGCATAAGAAATATTTTTAAAGAGGCAGTATTTTCCCAGTACAATTTTGTTAGACTGACTTTAAATATCTGACCACTAGAAGTCACGCATTTATCATTCCAATGGCATAGCTCAGCTGGCTAGACGCCACGATGAAAAGTAGAAAATGGGGTTGTGGGCGTTTCAGAGCCACGTAACATGAAACTGTTGGCCAAAACTGTGCGTTACTTAACGGCCAAAAGCAGGGCTCTCCGGGCGTAAAAAATGGTTAGCAAGTGCACCCATTTTTCTTGGTCTCCGTGCCCGAGGGCTTGGGTCACTGGTTAGTTTGCATAGCAAATGTCTCATGAAAAAACTAATTCCGCAGAGAAGGAAAATTCTAACGAGCTCGCCGGAAGTGCACGAAAAAAGCAAAGTGTACAGAAACGACAAGCTCAAGTGACGGCAGAGAAGAGTGAATAAGGAGAGATGATCAACATTTCGAGGACTCGAAAACTTTATTCGGCATTCAATACTCGAACAGGAGGTGCCAGCACGAGCGCTAATGATGAGCAAATGGACTATGTAGTCTCGTTAAAGATGTGATGCGATGACTCTTCAATTGAGAAATTCCATAAATTTTGACAGGAGAGAGAGGTTGAGTTTCGTTTGATGACATGAAGTAACGAATCGAGTCGAGTAGATTCGATCCACGAAGTCATTGCAAGCGAAAAAGACTTGACGTTATACATTAATTGTTGAAGTAAGTCGAGCCTCGCTCAAGTGCATATGGGAGGCGTTCCCTCGACTCCAAACTGCCATCTTACTGGCATAGTTTACGGCATGTAAGCTGCTTACCCAATGGCTTCGTCCGGGCACATGATTTAGGTCGCAGGTCCTACGATGGCGACCCAACATTTTATGCGTCATTAAGTGCAGCTCAACGGCAAGTGGTTAAAGCTAACCAACTTTTAACTTTTGGTCGAATGGACCCGCTGCTCCAGACGCGAATCAATCTCAATCTTGCGAACCGAACCCAGCGGAGCCAAGCCAAACAATTTGCGGCGAATTGTATTTGCAATCCAATCTGGGTAACGTCGATTGCCAATTTTCCTGGCACCCTCGGTAGATCCCTTTTCCCAGCGTGCACGAAAGCTTCTTAATGGAGCCCTTAAAAATATGCAGGCCGTCACTTTTGGCCCCGAAACAGAAATCCTATTAAAAGCGGAGGTAGGAAAGCGATTCGAAAGGTTGACGGGAAGTCAGGGAAGGAATGTGAAGTGGGCGGAAGTTATTGCCCTGCGCCTTTGGCATCTTTTAGGTTGCATTGTGAGTTTAAGAAAACCTCTACCCTTAGCTAATTCCCTTGCATATCTTCAAAAAGGGGCACGCATAGCTTCCATGAGGAGCAGCCCAACTAATTCGAAGCGAATGAAATACGTTTATTCGTTATGGAAAAGAATAAATCTCGAATGTCCCAAATATTTAACACACGCGATGTTCTCCTTCTCCTTGCACGACTGAGTATGTCTACAGAAATAACAAAACATGCAAGCTTCTACAGAAGATACTTTTGATAAGACGAATAGGGTGGTAGGGATATTATTATAGTTTACAACGCCTGCAGTAGGATGCCAGCTTGGGGAGAATTTTCCACTTTGACACTCGAGAGCCGCAGGGAGATAAAAAATAGACAGACGAACAGGTTGAGTTGGGAGTGAAGGAGGTCTCATCTTGTCCTATAGACGCAATTTCGAAATGCACAGACGGCGGTTCACAACGACAAGGACAGACGTCGCATACAAATGGGTGTTGGATTCATTCCTCCCACAGGACCACCTCACAGGACCATTCACCATCTAACTGGTAATGGACCAGCTCAAAGAAGTTGGGTCGACTAAAATCGAACTTTCGAAATTTGAAAAGTGGAATCGTTTGCCCATTTTTTGCCCACTTTTGCCCACCAATTCGTTTTTTTTGCCCACCTCCAGTTTTGAAAATATGGGAACTTTGAAAATTTTCGAAGATTTTCGAAAACATAAAAGTTGACTTTTTAAATTTTTTTTTTTATCGCAAAAGAATCGTTTGCCCACGTTTGTCCACCTTTTACAATTTTGAAAAAGTAAAAACTTTAGAAAATGTACAACTTTTAAGTTTTCATAATTTTTTACCCACTAAAACGATTCTCTTGCGACTAAAAAAAAAATTTTAAAAAGTCAACTTTTATGTTTTCGAAAATCTTCGAAAATTTTCAAAGTTCCCATATTTTCAAAACTGGAGGTGGGCAAAAACAACTAATTGGTGGGCAAAAGTGGGCAAAAAATGGGCAAACGATTCCGCTTTTCAAATTTCGAAAATTCGATTTTAGTCGACCCAACTTCTTTAAGCTTAATGGACCCTCATCAGCGTTTCATATAAACAAGAACTCTAGAACAGAGTTATTCTAGTGCTACTGAATATATGGTGTCATTTTAAGCGAAATCTTTTTAGTTTGACAATTTCTTAGTTTTGTCGGTACACAAAAATAACAATAATCATGATTTTATGCGCCCTGAGTTCCATAATAGGAAAGTGTATAGGGCGTGTGTTGTGTTACAGCGCGACCACTTAAATATTTGATAAAAAGGATTGGAAACAGCTGCCGATGCAAGTCTGTCACGCCCATCACTACCTTCTCTATGGTTCTTTGTGTTTTTGTTAGAGTGTGCATCTGGGAGGAGGAATTATGCAAATTGTCATTTCAATATCACAGCGTTGAAAACAAAGCCAAGTTGAGTGATAAAATGGGGAGCAAACGGTGGAGAAGTTATCTAGCATTCCTTGTCTGATGGTTTTGTATGTTGCAAGCTTCATTGGTTGCACAGCTCCGAGCAGCAATGGTTGCAATGGGAGTTGTTGCATTTCAATGTTTTTTTTACTAAGAATATATAAAAATAGAATATATAAAAATTCTCGGTGCAATTTTTGCCGCCCAAAAGTTAAAACTCATTAACGCACTGTGTGTTGATAAGCATTCGGGTTTTAAAGGATGTTCAAAAGTTTTAGTTCTTCTAATACTAATAACGTATTGAAGGTACAGAAAAATTTTGTGAAAGCTTTTTGGTTTCTTAAATAAGCTTAGGTAAACGATATTTTAGTTGCATTCCTGTATAAACAAAGTAAACGTCCCGTTTTTAAATAAAAAAAGAAATCGAGTGATAAAAAAAGGTTGGATAGTTAAGAACAAGCAAAAGTTCAAAAATACAGAAAGTTTATATTTTGTAATATAATAAAAAGTTATTCAAAATGTACAAATTATTTAAGAAAAGTGCCTCAAAGAATGTAAGCTGTGTGTTATCTTACTGCATTTAAAAATTATTCTATCGATATAAAACTGACAGCACTGAATGCAAAATAGAAACTCGTCGGTTAGGAAATAAAACTAAATTTCGGCTTTATATTATGTAGCATTGGAATTATACTGATAATGTGGAATCTGCCTATTATAGTTTAATGTTAACACAACGTTTATGAAATGTTTAATATGTGTTTTTTTGCTAAATTTAAATAACAATTAAATTGTGAATTCCTTTTCGCTTTTAAACAGTACTCGCAAAGGAAATTTATGCGCGGCGGGCGCTGATAATTTACATATTATTGACTGGCAAATTGCAATTTTCTGGTATGAGTAATGGAATTTCTGGTATGTTAGGGTGCAACCGAATTAATATGTGTGCCGACTCAAAGGACACTTTTCCCACTACAGTTAACGGACAGGTCACTCTCACAAGCCAAGCCCTCCAACCTCGATATGGGTCTACTATGCTATGATTAGCTTCGATTTTCTCTTTTTAGAATTGCCTTTTTGCGTTGCTGATAATTTACGTGTAAACCATACAGGTATACAAACTTTGAAGTGGTGTCTGGGCTTTTCCTTTTACCAACCAAAATGATTTTGAATAATATTTTTGTTCTTACAAGTAGCTTTCTGTTAAATCGTATCAGGAGATCACAGTTTATATTTTCCTTTACATAATGGGATTCTTAATTCTAACTTTGAATTCTGTAAGTTTTTTTTAGCATACCGATATATGTATGTGTATATTTACATATATTTTTTTAATAAGGGTCGGAAAAGATTCGTCTTTAAATTTTGTGGCTTTTTGTGCTTTTTACCAGTAACCTGTATGTTTTTAAAGGAATAAATGTTTGTTAACTAGAAAAAAAACTGTTGCTCGATCACACAATATAGAATTTAAGGGTCGTGTAAACAACAAAGCATGCCGATTGATGCTTTTTTAAAATGCACAGCCTCAATGCATGAAACGATAATCTAATATTTGTCGCCGTTCGCCGGTAACTAATTTATTTGGTTTAAAAAAGTGAATTATCCCAAACGTTTGCACTTTCTTCCTTGCAATCGATTGTGTTAATATTGGTATCGGGACACGCTGGTGGCCAATTTAATTACAATTTTCAATTAGCTAAATCAACACCGGGAACAGGTAAAAGCAGGCAAGCGCCGAGGGACGTTTGTTTTAATTGTATTTACAGCACTAAAGTGAGAATGATCATGTTTAGCAACTCAACAAATCAACCAGAACGGGAAAAAAAAGGTTGGATGTCGTTACAGAAATATAGGATTATAGAATATTCAATTCAAGCTTGTAAAAGCTGAAACACAAACAACATTACAACTTAATACTCAGTTATATGGCGGTTAGTTTATTTCCGACTTTCATTTTGAGTATTTATCAGAATCTTTAATTCAATAATATTTATGTGCGTTTTCACCGACCACATTTGCATATTGTTTATGCTGAATTGCTTCAGAAATGTTAAATTCAGAAAACGTGTCTGATAGTCAATAAATAATCAAGGCCAAAAAATATATATAAACTTGCAAAGCTTATTAAATTTATGGGCATTTTGTCAGCCAGCGTCCGCATAATGAGTTGGGCAAAACAGAAGAGCGGGAAAATTATTTGTGTTGATGATTCCAATTGTCAGCTATTAATTCAAAGTCAACGTTGAGTGTCCATTCATCTATAGCAAAGCTTGGTTTAATGAGAGGAATATGATAAGTTGAGCTCCAAGTATCAAATGTAAGATTCAGGTCACCGACTTGCAGGTAGAGACAAAGTTGAAAAATCAATTTTTTCCTTTCACAGACTTCCACTAGGAGATAGAGCACCCACAATGCACCCAGTTGCACAAAAAATTGAATGAGACTCGGGCAGGGGTCTGCTCGTTTGCTGTAATTTCTAGCCACTTACATCATCTGGAACAAGTTTGCAACTCTATAAAGTTCGTTTCCACGTCTTAGCCGGGCCATTCATCTAACATCCAAAGCAACGAAGCCGTTAAGTGCCCTCCCAGCATACCACCCTTACCAAGGAAAGAGTCCACCAAGTCGGAAAAGCCGCAAAAAGTAATATTCCAGAAAGAAAAGCGCAATCAGCTGATGAAGGAAAAGAAAGAGAAACAGATTTATAGCCAAGCACCAAAATGAGCGTAGTAAAACAAAAGCCTCGCCCGGCTGAACTCAAACCAATCTGTGAAGGGTGGGCACGTAAGTATGAAAGGTGAAGTTCTGAACTCAGGCAGTCAGATATCAGCTAACGAAGCGAATTTACATCAATCCTTCCCAGAGCTGCTTATTCCGCCTAACGACTTCTAGTCTAATTTTATTTCTATTCCATTTCGGTCCTTCACCTCATTAGCACGCAATTGATGAGAGCGAGAAGCACTTAGTGGAAAAATGAAATCTAGGAACGATCATTTTAAGGGGCTAACACAATATTAACTACAAAAAGAAAATTTGGTATTGGAATGGTGACTAACACGCGGCTTTTTCGTCTTTTGTCTCCATTTTGCTTGCAAGTTCAAGTCCGAACGACACCAAAGATTAAATTGGTTATTATTTTTGTCTGACAAACGTTCATCGGGAGTTCATCCCTGACGTCTGGCAACACTCCTAGTATTTTTTCCATCGATCTGAGTACCATCGTGCAAAAAGGCACTGTCGTAAAGTGTTTGCCGGTTATTTGCCTCTCGCTTTCTCTCATAGGCGGCGAACGGTTTTCGTCGATCTGAGTACTAGGCTTTAAAAAAAATCCCAAAAATGGCCTAATTTTTCGTGAGTAATGGGGCCTTGAAGAAGAAAGATCCTGGTAAGTAGAATTTTTGTGATAAAAGAAATTTTAATTTTGCTTGTTAATAAGTTTGCTGAGAGCATAGTGCCGGTAGACAGTGAGGTAAAACCGAATTTTATGCGTAATTCATTTCTTATTTAAATTTGCAGAACCAAAAAGGGAGTCGTATTGAACCACCGTTAAGAATTCGCAATCTACATTTTTGATTTAAGTTTTTTATTAAAAAGATTTGTTGTGATCTTATTGTATGAATTTCTTATTGTATGAATTTCTTGCCTAGACTCCAGCTGAAATGGCCGTTATTGAAAATTTCGAGTATAAAACTTATGCTTGCACTGTGTGTGTTATTTTACGAACCCTGATATTAACTTATAGTAATAATTTTTTTGGCTAAAATTTGGGACACAGCGCGGTCGTCTACCAATGAGTAGGAAATTAATCAAAAAGAACCAAAACTATTTATATATAATACTCCCTATATTAGAAATTGTAAATTGTAAAATTATTTTACTCCAAAACAGGGGAGTAGGCTATTGTTTTATAAAATTTATTGGCCTTCTGGGCCACCGAAGACTCGACTAAATATGAAATTTGAATGTGGCTTTTTAGATAAGTTGTATGGAAAAGGTTGATGACCCACCTTTAAAAAGAATTCGTTAACCTAATTTGATACACTACCAACACAACACAAGTCCAATATAATTGTAAAATTAATCAATTATAAAGC
Organism: Drosophila gunungcola; assembly: GCF_025200985.1. Classification (NCBI taxonomy): domain Eukaryota; kingdom Metazoa; phylum Arthropoda; class Insecta; order Diptera; family Drosophilidae; genus Drosophila; species Drosophila gunungcola. The sequence goes on from NW_026453329.1 coordinate 11,334, forward strand.
GTTTTGAAAAGCCTTTTTTTGCCCACACAGCTTAGAGTACGCATCACCATTACTGAAGGACGACACGTCTGTGTATTTAAAAAAAATTGCTAAACCCAAATTATGCACAGACACGACCCAAGACAGGGCCGAAAGAGATGAACAAAGTACCTTTGCCAGATCACATCACAGTAGTCGAAGTAAACAGAAGCCTAACCTTCTATGGCCTCTCACCTGTTCGACTAAGTCCTCATCTGTTTCGATTCTATCTTTTTTGACTGCTGCACTGCCCGGCCTGACATCCTGTTTGACGTTCCGCTGCTCCTTGACGTTGCCGATACTCCTCCGTAGCTTGGACTTGCTTCCGACGCCCCTGATCTTAGGATGGCGATTGCGAAGGCCACTTGAAGTCGCTGGGCTTTCTGCCAGGGGGCTCAACGGCACCGTGGAGCCGGGAGCTGCCGGAGGGACCCGACGCTTCGTCGTCAAAGGCTTTAAACTCTGGGGCATTTGGGCGAATTTATACTGAAGTAAGACTCAATGAAGCTGAGGCTGCCGCCTCGTGCAGAGCACTGAACTTAAGCCTTCCCATCCCCCACATTCCCGTCAATGTCCTACGCATGCTGCCCTGCTGATAATATCCATTAAATCACCCATGGGCGGTAAGTAATCTGATTAACGGCCAGAGGCAGGGTCAGCGAGTGGGAAAACTTATGTGATGCCATATGGACAAATTTTGTATTCCATCGAAAAACATCCTCTGTCTGAACTGCCACTTGCAGGACTTCAGCTTCCATAGTTGTGGGGCCCGACAGTAAGAAACAACAGCAAGGACCAAACTTAACACTTTGTTGCAAATGCAATTTCAAATGTGTTTCACCGAAATGTAGAGGCATTTCAATTTAAAAGGATTCTTTTCAGGGGGCCGAGGAAGGTAAATTGGTGCAATGACCAGTGTGAGAACTGCGTTGGTTGGCTGCAAAGCCACAGCGCATTGGGTTTTCAGCCTGACCAAAGGTGGGGAGCACAAAACATTACCTGAATATGAGGTGACAAACAATATTGGACTTTAAATTCCCATACTTCTACATGCGATTTCACAGATGCTTTTGAGTATTTAATACCCTTGCAATAGATATTCTAATTTTGGACAGAAAGTTGTCAAATTGCCTTCTCCGTCACTGTATTCATTCTTGATTAGCGTTCATCGCGCAAAATGTCTTACACCAAGAACGGATAGAACTACCATATTCTTTTAACCACTCTCCATCTTTTTCTCCGTTAATAGAATTTAAAAAAAAATGGTTTTTATTAGCTTTTATAGAAACAATCAATTCGTATATAGGATTGCAGGGTATAAAAACCTTCCAAAAATATCATATTCAGAACCATACATTCAAGTTTCACATTCTATGAAAGCTTTGCGGAAAAAGTTTTAGCTGCCAGCTCAGAAAAGAGTCGGGAGGAGCAAAACAAAGCGCAATCATAAACAGACAACTCTCTTTTACAGGGACTGCCAATGAAAACTTTTTTAATTTGGACTTATAAACCTAAGTAACGTTGGCAATTGCCGCACAAAGCCTGAGGTGTTTAAATAGTAGCGGCGGGTGCATGTCCGAGCAGTTAGAGATAGCCAGGGTCAGTAAAAAGTGAACCTGAAAATCCAACCGAAGTGCAGTGCATCTGATTTTGGCTTTTGGGTTTTTAAGCAGCTGGTGCCATGTGCCCGAGTGCACTGCTAGTGTTCATAGCCAGCTCCTGGACGCACAACTCTCTTGCAAAAATGTTGCCAAATATTCTGTTGGACTTTCCCTGCGCTTTCCTGAGCCTCCCACTTTCTCGAGCCTCCCACACAGGACTAACTGAATTTGTATATGCAATCCAGACTGCGTGCGGTTGGCCGCTGACAGACATTAGCACAGCTTATACTTCCGCCGCATGACCTCCCATCACTTGCATACAAAAATTGCCAAAAACTGCAAGCTCAAAGTGGAATTTTGCTTCTTGCATTGGGGCGTGGGTAGGTGCGCTGTGTATAGCTATATATATATATGTATCTGGCAGATACGAGCCACAGTTATTTTTATAAACTTCTGGCTTCTGCTTCGTCCTTTTGCGTACTGCCCGTTTATCTGGCTAAGGACCCGGGACAGACAATGTAGTATTGGCCAGTCAAATAAAATTCGTGTCATTCCGCCTTACATTCACTGCACACAAATTTGTTCGTGAATGGAAACTGGAGTTTGAAATGGTGCATACTTTTCGGCTTGGTGGAACACAGCCAGCAATCTGTCGTTGCTGAATCTTTTTAGTTAGATTGCAGAGATTAAGGAGAAAATTAAACTATTGAAAATAAAATATATTAGGCGTATTTTTGACCGAACTATGTGAGGCAGACATTTGCGAATTTATGTATATTGTGGATCAGGACAGATATGTGTACTAGATATGTATTTTTTAAGGAATCGCTTAATATGAGGAAATTTTGACATGAATTGGCATTTTTTTTCGGAAATACTTTTAGATTTCCGCTTGATTTTCTCTGACTGTCACCAAAAGCAGCGAATCTGATGTCTGAAGTATTCGTGTGCTGGTAGCTCTTGATAAGCATGCCAAACATGCTGTTGACACAGACAGGACCAAATAGCGACCGCACATATCAACAATCTGGCAGTGGGGGCCTTTAAGCTGCTGCGGCAGGCAAAAAATTATGAAGAGTGGATGCGAGGGGCAGTACCATTACCCACCCTTCCGAAATAATGTTTCGTTACTCATCTCGCTCGTGTCCTTTTATCGGGGGCCATTTTAATTGTTTTTACAAGGGCTAATCCCCCTTTCTACGCCCTTAAATCCCCAATTGCTTTGCACTCAGAATAAAATTTGCGTTTTGATTAGACTAGAAAGGTTTTTTTATTTTATCTATTTGACCTATGTGTTGTTTATACTTTAACAGCAAAATATTCATAGTAGTGATATAAATGATGACGAAATCAGTTAAAGCAAGAATGGAAATAAAATTCGGTAAGCCGAAATTCATATTCATAAACAACAAAATCGTCTATAAAACGATTTATGTGTATATGTTTAAAATCAAAAAAGCTATTTCGATTTACCGTAGAATTTTTCAATTTAATAGTGTTTCGTTATTTACGTTTTTATAAAATTAAAACAGTAATTTTAAAACAGTAAACCATTATACCTAGGAGTATATAAACTTAAAAGCAATGAAGTTTTGGTTTCAAGTTCCGATCTGGCCTGCTCCGACTTATGTATATACAACATGCAATAGAAATACGAATTTTTTGATTTTTTATTCAAATAGCTTAATAGCTTAGCTGAGAGTCTAGATTGCGTAGAAACGGACTAAGGGACAGACGGAAATGGCTAGATCCACTCTGGTAGTGATACTGGTCATAATATTATGGTTGCAAAATTTTAATTGATATTAGAATACCCTCTGCATGCAATAAAAACATCCCTTTCTTGGCTTGAGTAGAGTTCTCCCACCAGACTGCCGACCTCAGATATTTCGAGCCCTATAATCTTCCTGGCATTGAGGGAACGTGATCCAAACAAATTTTAAAAAATTATTAAATATTAAAATGAGCGATGAGGCTCATTTCCACCTCAGCGTACGTGAACAAGTCTAACTTCCGCACCTGGGGCACCAAAAGCCCACAAGTGATGCACCATGAGCCATTACACCCGTTCAAAGTGACTGCATGGTGCGCTGCTCACGCTGGAGGTGTCATCGGGCCGTGTTAGCCGAGTTTTTTCTGCCGCAATTGGACGAATTAGGACTGGAGTACATGTTGTTCCAACAGGACGAAGCAACGGCACAAACTGCGCGAGCCACAACCGAAGTTCTTGCTCTGGCCCGCAAGATTGCCCAATTTAACCGTTCCAGGCTTTTATCCAGACCCTGAAAGCCCTCAAGGACATCTTGCGACACAAGTGAGAGAATCTGAAGATGTCATATAACAAGCCCGAATTAAAATTATTGTCCATGCTACCAACCCAAATTGCATATCTACTATATTGTGTACCGTGGAATAAAATTAATTAATCGTTTAAAGAATTCATGTATGATCTCAATTGAATAAAAATAAACAGTCCGTCCATTAATGAAGAATTGTTGTTATCTACTTTAGAGATTGCTTAGCATTTAAGGAATTCGTTGTTTGATTCGATAGGGATACGTTACATTTTAGTTTACACAACTCTTTCATAGATCATTTTCTCGGAGTGTTAAACCATTTTTTCCTAAAAAAAAAAGGTATGGAACGTTGACTGCAGCTTCTTCCAGCTCTTGATGATTTTGTAGTGGTTAGTGTTCTTGGGGGTGGTGGTCATAACTTCGCGTAGCACAAGTTGCAATCATTATCATCCCATTCCATTTACCTCCGCTGGTTTCGGTCGTCTTATCATCATACTCGTAAACTCCTGCGCTTTGTGGTCATGTTTTATACACGTTTTTTTGGGTCTGCTTGTGCAACATGCTTTTCAATTTCTTTTTACATCCACTTCTCAAAGGAAGTACAAGCACTGGGCCCTCACAGTTTGTGAAGCAAGGGTCTAACATTATAATTCAACTAGGGTAATGAACGGAAAGGGCGGATCGGTCGACTATATCATATAGCAACGCAGTAAAGAAGACCATAAAAACAATGGAAATGTTAAAAAAAAATTTCTTTTTTCTTTTTCTGTCCCTCCGTCTGTCCGTACGTCTGTCCGTCCGTTTCTACGCAAAATAGTCTCTCAGATTTAAAGCTATCTGCATAAATCAAATTTATTTTGTAAATTTGGTTTTTAATTCTTTTTGACTTGTTAATAATTTTACAGTTCAGAATTACGCTTTTAATTTTATTAAATGTCATAACGCTGCCATATGAACTATCAAATAATTGAGCTGCAAATGTTTTTAAACATATTCACAAGTAAATCATAATTTAAATGTTTTCAAGAATATTTAATTTTTCCAATAGCTGCAAGGGTATACGTACGTTTAGCTTTGTTATAAAAATTAAGCATTTTTTGCGAGAGACTTAATATGACAAGAGTGTTTAACGGTTTGAACGGACACAAAAGAAGAAAATAAGGGCTATAAGAATTAATCAATTAATTAATTCAATATATAGCCCCTGCATGTGCTTGAGCTTTTACCGGGATATGAAGTAGGATGAGAGGTTGCCGGGACTCACGAAAAGTACAATCACAGACAGTCCTACAACGAGATGAAAGGCTGTTCGTGAACCTTTCTGTCAGCGGTCAATATTTCCATTCATAAAGCGACCACAAAGAAAAACTGAAAGGACCACCCTTCCAACTTTCTATTTTGGGACACACACATACGATTTCTATACGATTTCTTTTTCTAAGAGAAAAAGAAGACTGATATTTCCTTCAACTGCTCGATGTAACTCCTCAGAAAATCAAGGAAATTCAATTTGTTGAAGTGGCGCATCTGTGTCATTTCAGACATGAAACCCTCGACCTTTTCCATCGAATCGCAAGAAATGCGTAAGGTGTTCCGCGTGTTCCGTAGTGAATATGCAAAAGATTTCAACAATCACATTACGCTCCAATAGAATTTGCTAAACATGCGGATAAACGGCAATTCGTGGACGAAAAAATACAGCTTTTGGAAGTTTGAAAATGTGTTCAAAATGAACACATTGGCATTGCTACTGCTAATCAGTCGTAATATATATAAAATTATGTTCTGCTCGTTTTATTTTGAATTTCTTTAAAGAGTTTATGATTGGATTTCCAGCTCGCAGTCGACTTGGTAAAACGCCGGGAAGCGGTTCCCAGATTGGAACTGACCCAGCTGTGAGTCTGACAGTATCCGTCACTACACCAAGTCAGTCGAATTTGAATGCCAAATTATTTTTTCCCTCCATTCTGTGTTCCATGTGCGTCACTAGCGTAAGAAAGACACTTGCACCTGCGAGGGGGAGGTGTGCCTGTCAATGCTAAACTTGTTAATATGATATGTAAGTAAAGCGACAGCTGTTACCTGTATCAAGCACGAGCGCTTTCTGTAGAAAAATATATCCTGGACTCATTTGGAAAGGGTATTAAAACGAAACCGTTTTTCATGTAACCAATATATTATCGTTTTAAATAAGTTAGATATGGAATGCCTAAGGTTGTATATGAAGCAAACGACCAATATAATATAACCGGAACGAAAGCAAACTTCGAGAAGCCAAAGTTTAAACAATCCTGTAGCTTTAACAAAAATCTAGTTCTATACAACGATTACATACCAATTTGTATAGCGACTAAATAATATAATATAATATTTTATATAGCTGCTACAGAAAAATGTGTCTACAGGCTGTGTTTTTAAAAAGTTCGGCTGTTGGCTTTTATGCCCTTGCAGTTACTCTTATTGGACCTTTTCGAGACCCATAAAGTATCTATATTCCAAATCTGCATCACTAGGAAAGTCTGTCCGTCCTTCTGCCCGTCCGTACGTCTGTCTGTCCGCCCTTCCGTCCGGTCGTCCGTTTCTACGCAAACTAAACTCTCAGTTTTAAAGCTATCTGCAGAAACTTTTCCAAAAGTTGTCTTCCTTAGTCCAAAGTGATCAAGTGAAAATATGAAAAAAATGTGTAAACACATTTAAGATGTGTGTTTAAAGGTCTAATCAAACTGAAATAAAATCAATATTTCTAATCAGTACTACTTTTTCTGAATTAAATAAGTTATAATCGTGTTTAAGATTTTAAAACCAGATTGAGAACTTCATCCCAAATTATAACTCGTCTATAATTGGGTTGAAAGAGATTCCTGTGGCAGACCCGGTAAATTGTTGAGTTTTGGCTCGAAACTTAGCTCATTGTGATTCAGTGTGAGTTCATAAAATTATTCCCCTACTGCATGGCTTCCCTCTGAGGAACGACAATGCATAATAATGCAGTTTATGTTTTATGATTATAATAAATACTCTTAAATACTGCCAGTCATTTGCCAGCTTCCATTTATGCAGGTAGTGTGGGCATACCATTTGCTGTACAAGCGGATAGGACGATACATATTCTTGGCCATGCAATAAATCCATTTGTACCACTGGATTTAATGCTCAAATTTGCCTGTCACAAAAGCAGCCATAGTGAAAGTCAGCGTCAAAAAAGAAAACATGCAATATGCATATGCTAAGTCGTTAGCAACGCCTATGCTGTACTCCAAAGGACTCCGCACCGGAAAAACATGCACGTATTGTTGTTATTCGATTCCCGAGACATGCTGATTTTCAAATAACTGTTGGGAAATACCTTAAACATGTATATCTTTGTGCATTTCATAGTAGGTCTAGGATGTTTTTGTAAAATGTGTCAAAAACACCTGAACCTCGAATTTGATATTTTAAAGGAAATTATCTAGCAAGACAGAAAAAAACTGTGCTTGTTTTATAATATCTATTATGTATACAACTTGGCTTCTTTAGTCAAACAATCAACCAAATATTGAAATAGTTTGCTTTTTATGGAAGATGACAACCTTAAGGAGAAATTTGAGGTAAGCGATATACAATAGAAAATTGCAAATTTTGTAATAGTTTAAGTTACTATAGAATGCCAACGTAGAATATAACTCCGCCTTGTTGTCTTTTGAATTTTGCGGTTATGTATAAAGCGCTACAGAGCTCGTATATTATACATCAAAGGACAGGGAGGCAAAGGCAAATCCGATAGAGAAACGCTCCATTAGATTAATGGTGTTTTGGGGGAACTGCGATTGAATGGTTTCGACGATTCAGAGCCGGGCTCTCAGTTTTAAAGCTATCTAAATAAAACTTTACCAACTTTGTCCTTCTGTGGCAGGTAGTAGATATATAAAACAGAACGAGTCGAATCGGACTTAATCATATTGCTCCCATAGAACAATCGGAAAAAAGGAAACAATTATTAACTTGCTGTTTTTTATTTTGTTTTAGTTCTTTGAGAAAGTCATGGTTTATCATTTCAGAAAAAATTAAAAAAAATTAACTTTTCTTTTTTTATTGATTTGTTAATGGTTTGATAATTCAAAATAACCCTTTTATTTGAAACTTTGGCTTGCCGAAGTAACTTCCTTTCTTCTTTAACCCTGAAAATGTAAAATTTTGTGTTAAAATGGCTTTTCTATCTTTTGCTGTTAAAATATATTTTCTTTGTCTAAAAATTTGTCAAATTTTTAAATTTGTGAAACTTGCCAGTTGTCAACTGGAAAGTCCCCGGCTTGAACCACTATCCACTTCTTTAGAATATGACGTCACAGCTGAAAAATCTGATTTCACAAAAATTTAAAATTCAAGTGCATCTAAAAATATATATCTTCAATGGAACCAATTTTCATTTCTCTTGCAATCTTGTGGATAATTAAAAAAAAAAATTTAATATTTTAAAGTTTGTAATCAAGGCAAATTTAGTTTTAAAATTTAAAAAATCTTTATGCTGAAATACACGTTTGAAATCAACTATTAAAATTGTACGCGCTTTTATTTATTTTCCTAGGTTTCTCTCTAGGTTATCGGAATCCAAGCACAACTAAAAAGAAACTTTAGGCATAAGACTTGGACTCGAAATGGGACTTAGCACAAACTACATGCCGTATACGTGTTGTAAAAGAAGCAAACTTCAAGTGAATAAATCTAGGTCAGATTGCAGTGACCTGAGCTCCAACGAGCAACCCATAATGAGGAGCATGAAATGCCCAAGAAATGAGTCTTTCAAAAGTAACATGTAAGGTATGCCGTCAGTGGTAGCAGAAATAGAACGGTTTAAGGTTAACACTCTAGGGAAAATCGTTCCCCAAGTTAAAGCTGTCTTTTTTGGGTAACCAACTTAAATAAATATTTTGTTCATTCATTTCATATTAAAAGTGTATACACTTTTTTTAAAACAATTTTGTTTAGTATATGTCAGTGCAAAGAATAAGTGCACTTGTGCTCGCACAATCAAGTAAATTAAAGTCATTACCAGACGTTTTTACCTATGTAAAGAAAACTAAAGAGCGAAAACAGTATGACACAGCTTTCATCCATCATAATACAACAAAGTTCAATATTATTTTAAAACGACCTGCTCACGACAAGAATGGAAGCAAACTTCAGCAAGCTTCTTGCAGCTATTGCACAAATGAAATATTCTTTAAAACATTTAAATTTTGAATTATATTCATATAGGTTTAAAAAAGTGATGTCTACCCAAAAACAATAACATGTTAACTTGCATTTGTGTGCGTAAGAGAAATGCTATGCCGAAGCCAAACCTTTTACAGTGTCGTAGTCGCGACAGAGAGCCGGCAGAGCAACTCGCTGACTCGCGAGTCGTCCGCGTGGACAACACTGGTTTAAAAACATTGAAGCTATGATGATTTTCACCACAATTATTGGTGCGTCCGTAAGGCTGACATATAATAGAGTTTTCCGATTTGAGTAAAATTAAATGCGTAAATCTGAACCGTAAACCCATTATTATGCCCAGCAGAATTAAAAAAAGTAATGCTAAAATTGTTACTCAATCTATATTTTATTTTAATATTCCGATTGTTTCCATAGGAGCTATATTATAAAGTCGTACGATATTAATCAAACTGTAATTCTGACATAATAAACCATTACTATATATCGAAAAACTAAAAAAAATTAAGAAACAGCAAAGTTCTAAATTTTTTTCATTTAAAACTGACAGACGTGACTAGATCGACTCTTCTAGTGATGCTGATCAAGAATATATATACTTTATAGGGTCGGAAGTGTCTTTTTCACTACGCTGCAAACTTCTGACTGAAATTATAATACACTGCAGAGTGGTATAAAAAGTATGGTAAATATCTTAAATAAAAGCTAGAGAAATTTTGTATACCCTTACAGAGAGTAATATATTTTCAGTCAGTAGTTTGAAACGCAGTAATATAATTATTACATTTGTGTATTTTCCACGTGAAAAGCTTTCGCAAAATTGGCGGGTTTTTAAAAGCAATCTTATATAATTTGTCTCTCGGCTGAAAAAATGCTATTCAAATAAGCTTTTATTTTCTTGTTCACTATCTCTATTCACAGGAGTAGCCGCTATAAACGTCATTTAATGTCGATAGTATGGTGTGACTTAATAGTGTGCAGGCTTTTAGGACCATATTTAATACTTGGAATACAGCTGTATTATACTGCTAACATGCAATATTAAAGATGTATTTAGTTTCCATTTCCATAAGATATAGAATTTTCTTCATATTGGTAACAATGTCTAGTATTCGACTGACATAATTATGTGAGAAGAAGTGCAGGTACGTATTCTAACTATTTGCTCTTGAAACGTGTCAAAAACACAATACTGATTTTGGGAAGCTGATGTTTATATACTCTCGATTTACCGTTAAATATTCGTTAGATAAAGCCGTTAGCGGTAAAATATGTAACAGGTAATCGTATGTAACAGGTAAAGGGATTCGTTCCGGAAACTAAAAAAGCTAGAGATTTGAAATGCAGATTCCTTTCAATTTGCACAGTGCAAGTTTATTGCAAAACTAAACTTCAATTGTTTTTTGGGGGAATATTTAGTTTATAGTTTATTGGCTGAGTAACGGGTATCTAATAGTCGGGGAAATCAACTATACCGTTCATTTTAGTTTTTTTTTGTAATTGTTCCCGTAATTCCTCCTGAATCAATTGATTTTCTAAAATTCTCAGTATTACACATTGTTAAAACAATTCCTTTTCATCGGTGCATAACATTTTATGGTACATCCTGCAACATATTTTTAATATCCATGTTTTTCCTTTCTGCTAACAAAAGACCCTTATGGTTAAGATGAAGTTAAAATTCAGTTCAATTTAAAAAAAAAGGTTATTAACTTTTTTTATGACAGTTATATTTTTGGCAAAGGTGTATTATAATATTTGTATTGATTAAAAACGACACAGTAATTAACAAGAACAGAAAATGTTTTGTATTTCAAGCCGACAATCAATATCCCTCTGGCTAATGTCGCGTGTCGAAACAACTAAAAATTCAATTTTAACGCCTCTGCAAGATGCACAACACACAGAATAAGCTCCAATGAGATTGACAAGCTCGACAATGCTTTTCCACCCAGGCAGAAATTGTAACAACAATTCAATCGCGGCCATCAAGAGGGGGTGCGGAACTTATACCTGACGACCAAGTCGTAGTACATCGCGTCACAATTAACTATGTTATTTTGTATGTATGTTGTATTGTCGATAAGGGGGCAGGATTATGATCAGTGTAGGGAAAGGTACTAGTTTATTGGTAAGGTAAAGTAAAAAGTATTTGTGAAAATAAGTACGTCGGTAAGGTAAAAGGTTTGCAATTTTTCAAGTATCTTTTTACGGTAAAAAGTACACAAAAGGTAAAAAAAATTAATTAAATACAATTTTTTTAAATCATTTTTTTAATACAATTTTTTTTAATTAATCATTTTGAGATCAATTTGTTCTTCACGAAGTTGCAGTTGAATTATGATGTTTTATTTACGCTTTGGCAATTAAGTCTGGTTGAAGATGCATGTAAAAATAAATAAAAATTGAATTTTTTGGTATCAAACTAATTTAAAAACAAAAATAAATAAACAAGAGAGAAGGCTATAGTCGAGTTTCCCGACTATTTGATACCCGTCGCTCAGCCAATAAACTTCAAATTAAGTATTCCCCCTACAAAACAATCGAAGTTAAGGTGGCGCCATCTGTCGAACTCCAAAGACAAAACTAGAAGCTAAGTGCGAGCAGCACCCCCACCTCCCGCTAACAGTTATTTTGTTTTGTGGCTCTACTGCAGCGATTACCGGAAAGCAGCGGCCGAGCAGCGGCAGAGCGGCGGCAGGATCTAACAAATATCAGAGTGACGAGAGAGACGTGTTTACTAGTTCACGATTTGTGGGCGTTAAAGTGGGCGTGGCTCCGTTTTGAAATAAACTTGCGCTGGGTAGGAAATAATAGAATTTGCATGCCAAAACCCAAATCTCTAGCTTTTATAGTTTCTGAGATCTCGATCGACCCGGCTATTGATCCTGATCAACGAAAACAATATACCCTTTTAATCTACGAGTAACGGGTATATATATTTCCGTACCCAAACACCTAACACGGCATGTTCTTAAGATAAATACAAATCTTTACCTTGTAAGGTAAAAAGTAGCCTTCCATGTTTTACCTAGACTAGGTATAAGGTACCAAAAATTATTCCCAGGTACGTACCTAGGTACATCACAACACTGGTAGAGATTGACACGGGTCTGACGTGTTATTGATTGAAAAGAGCGTGGGTACTGCAGTAGCCCCTTGGAGCGCCAGCTCACCTCCTCCAGTTAATGCCCAGTGGCCACATCAAGATTAATTATTAACAAGTTGCTGAGGCGGAACTGAGGACATTTCGATTGATTTTCCAGGGTAGTTTCGGGCTTTCTAGGACACTGGCCTAATTGAAACGTAATCTAGCGAGAGAAAATTGATGTCATGGCCATATCAAGAACTTTGGGCTTATGCTTGTTCTCGTCCTTTCCTTATCTCCCGAAAGCGTGAACGACTGTGTCAACACAAATTCCATTAATATGGGACCAAATTACCATAAGAGAACACTTCCGCTGAACAAATCCGTGATGTCTCTGCCCGCCCACCTGCGTGCCGTTCCCACTCGCCGATTAAAAGTCAACAGGGATTGTATGGGGAAACCCCGCACAAGCGGCCACGGGGGTTGCCACAAATTGCAGAATACTTCTTTGTCGCTTATCGATTTTTTCGCTCCTTCGTCTGGTGCCCACCCGCCCCCTTGATTTCCTTTGTTGTGCTTTGGACTTCGCAGAGTGTTTTTCGGCCCAGGACTCACCACCAGCCACAAGTTGCAGACGCCGAATAAGCCCCAATTCCCGCAAAGGTATTCGAAATATCTTCAAAGTCTTACCCCAGATCCGCCTCTGGAAGGAACTCACCTCGATAACGCTGTCGCTGCCCAGGCCGCAGATCTTGCTGCTGACCAGTATCTGCTGCTGCTGTTGCTGCTGCTGCTGCTGCTCCAGCTGATGCTTCCGCTGCCTGCGCTGATGCCTACGGGCCGCCACTGCCTCCGCCGCGGTGGGAGCTAGTCGAAGGCCTCCCCCGCCGGGAGCGATGATTACGTCGTCGTCGTCGTAGTCCTCGTCCAGGCCCAGAGCCGGGGCACGTTCACACTGAGCGCGGCCACATCCGCGTCCGCGTCCGCAAGCGCGTCTAGTTCTGCGTCAATGTCAGCCCGCCGTGTCCGGCAGCAAGTCCAAATCGCTGTGGAAACTCAAATCGAGGTCTTGGGGCAACTTGACGTACTTATTGTGGTTTTTCATTGTTGCTGCCTGTCATGAGTCATGAGGCGAGGCCGCGCGGTGATTACGGGGACGAGAGGCCGCAAACCAAAACAAAAATAATCACACGGGCACAATCGATTTTTCCGCGTCAACAACGGCCCGAACGGTAGCACATAGTTAAGCTTTCGAATCGGAATGCGCGTTTGATTGCGTCCAACACCTTCGCAGGCTGCCTTTAGTGTGGCCACGCTTGGACCGACGCAATTGGCCTTCACCGAAAATGTACTAAATTGGTATCCTTAAAAATAACAGCCGCTTCGGTGACTGCCTGTTACGAATATTTTACTGTAAAAGATTATTTTACTGCAATGTATTTTTACGTTATTCAGCATCTTTCCACCTTATACTATCTGCTATAGCTGCCCATTCATACAGGCACACGCTGTTACCAAAGCCTACGAGAAATTAAACAAACCTACAAAGCCTAGTACTTAAAACGACGAACAGTTACGCCAGCGTAAAGTTTATTCTTTTAAGAGTGACCAAAGTTTTTTTCTTACGGTCTTACTGTCAGTAAGCTGGGCTTGTCGACAAATGCAAAACAATTCGAATTTAACCCGCCAGCTTGCAGCTATATATAATCAAAAAAAAACAAAAATTGCATATAAATGGATCGGGAATATTTTGTAGTCAACATTGTATTACATTTTGCTGAGTTCTTGGGTTTTTCCGTCCATTTTTTGATCCGACAAATAATATGCTCTGCTAACTTCAACCTCAAAAAATAAATTATTTATTCTTAACGCCGGGGCCTGGTGTTCGTTCACCCAGAGAAATCTGGCAACGTTTTGCAATTTTCTGGTATTATTTTTCGTCGATCTGAGTACCGGAGTGAATAAAGGCACGCCAGTTATTTGCCTCTTGCTAGTACTAGGCGTAAGCCTGGGGATGAACTCTCGATGAATGTTTGTCAGGTGTAGTGTGATTTGAACTTGCAAGCGAAATTGAGGGAAAAACAACAAAAATTCCAAATTCCAATTCCAAATCCAAATTTAACTCTAGCGTCGTTTATATTCAACGTCTTCGATTTTGCTTTCTCAAATTAATTTGTTTGTCAACAAGCCCAGCTGATTGACAGGACAGTATGACCAAAGCACACCAACTCAGGAGAACTCTGATAACTTTGGTCTCACTAGAAAGAATCAAGTTTTTTCGTTGGCAAAACTGTTCGTCGATCTGAGTACTAGGCTTGATGGAAAATACAATTTTGCTCATTCATTGCAGATGACTACGAAACGGAATGAAAAAGAGACGCTTAAATGTATACGCATTATAAACAAAACAATTAGGTTTGAATTTAACGTTAAAAAGGCAGTGTCGCCGTGTACTTATTACCAAAAAAATCTCAAGCAGTATCCCTATAGTTGTCTCTGTCTCTGAGCTTTAATGAATCCGTCAATGAATGAGGCGAATAACGTAATGTCATACCCGTATAAAGACTTATTTTTGAATTCTCCACTTATTTTTCATGTGTTGGGCAGGAAATCGCTAAAAGTAGGTAAACTTTTCACGGCTATAACTTCTAAACTAGTAAAACTAGTAAAGTTATATATGTCATCAAATAAGTACTGTCAAATTAATTTAAAAATTATTAAATTTTTATAGATATTTTTTTTACTTTTTTGTAATATATTTAAAAAGGAAAACCGATTTTTGTTTTACGTATTACGTATATAGCCCTGGAAATTTTCTCACCTGTTATCATTTTCTGCATAAATGTTTTTGGAAAGTTTTTAGCGCTGCCCTGGCAAGAATTTCCTCCTAAAATTATGATGATGCAATCAACTTGGTGAGGAAAATTTTATAAATAAATGGTTTCAGATTAAAGGAAGAAATTGTCACTAATTGTTTGTGAGCTATGAGCAATTTTTTTTTAAATTAAATTTAAAACTAATCTTAAATTAATAAAACTAACACGACATCAGATACTAAACAAAAAAGTGCTCAATATGTAAGCTGGTATCTTTAAAAAAACGAAGTTTTAAGGAATTGAATGTTCTATTGGCAGCCTTGCCACTTTTTTCGATAAGTTTTATATCCTTACAAATGGCATTATAATTTTAGTCAGATGGACACGTTCCATCACTAGGAGAGTCGATCTCTCGTTTCAACGCAACTATCCTATCAGTTTTAAAGCTATAAGAAAAAGCCGAATTCGACGACTAAATCATACAGCTAACATGGGAACAATCGGGAAAATATATTAAAAATTATAACTTCGCTGTTTTTTGTGGTTGTGGTTTATGGTGCTTGTTAAATATAAATCAAAACATTCGAAATATTATTGTTTTTAAAAAACATTTAATTTTTGGAATAGATACAGGGGTATAGCAACAAGTTTTTTGTTGTAAAAATCATGGTAATAATACCTATTTTGGAACTTTGACTAAATTTCAAACAACATCCTTTTATATCAAACAAAAACAGCTCTTAGCAAGGTAGAAAAGTCGCGACAATCGCACCTTCAAGTTTTAAAATATTTGATCTCAAATGTTGTGACGAAAAATTAATAAGCATTCGACTAAACAAATACACTTTTTAATGTTCCCATCCGGCACGCTGAGATAAAATTGTCTGTGTAGGCAAAATACCTGGATGAAGCCGTCCGAATTTAATCAAATTTAAGACGTATTTCTTAAATAATCAACCATTACTTTTTATCGGAAAAATAAGAAAAAAATAAAAAAAATATTTGTTCTTCTATGGGAGCTATATGTTATAGTCGTCCGACCCTGCTCGTTCCGACTTATAGTATATGCATCAAGAAACAACTTAGCTTTAATGTCATATAGCTGCCATACGATAGATCGAATTTAAATGTTTAGATTTAGAAATTTTAAAAAATATTTAATTTATGCAATAGCTGCAAGGAAATTTTAGCTTCGGCTTGCTGCCTCCTTTTTGTTTTTTTCTTGTTTTTTTTTAATACCATATTTATTTGTGGTATTATTGACATTCCAAACGGAGTTTGTTGGACTTACACCCAACTAAAATCGCTCGCTCATCCGAGCACTTATCATAATATAGGACAAGGTATTGCATCTTTCACTCTGCTAGAGCTTGAGGAAACTTTAGCAAAAAAAGTTTAGGTAGAATTGGAACATTCGAGAGAAGTTTTCTTTCTATCAACTGATGAATGGACGCTGCAATTGTGTGTTACTAAATCTATATCAGCAGCTGGAAAATCTATATCTCATTATGGTCGATCCTTGAAGATATTGATTTGGACGACCCACAATGTCTTTACATATATTTTGATCAGTACGCTGGAGTTTTTTTGATTTTCTCATTGCACACTGGGCCAGAAATGTAATTTTTTGGCATTTCTTTCCCTGTACAGCTAAGAAGCTGAAATATAACCGTTTATCTTTATAAAAGATCGATTATTTTAACAAACTCAAAATAACATTTATAAGATTTTTAAAAGATATAGATAAGCCAATTTCGGAAAATATTTCTAATTTGTTCATATTTATATAGACTAGCATAGAAACAAGAAGGAAGCAAAACTTTGGCAAGCCGAAGTGTCATATACCCTTGCAGCTATAGCAATAAATAAATATTCTTGAAAACATTAAAAATATGATTTCCTTGCTTATATGTTTATAAACATTGAAGCTATGATGGTTTTCAGCTCTAATATGTGAGCGTTTCTAAGGCAGCTATATGATAGCGTTTTTCGATGCTTATAAAATTAAAAGCGTAATTCTGAACTGTCAAATTATTAATATGTCAAAAAGAATTTTTGGAAAAAACTTACAAATTAGAAAAGTTACACTTTTATTAAATTTATTTTTTTTACATATTTTTTTTTTTTTCCATTGGATCTTTATGTTATAGTCGTCCGATTTTTATGAAATTTAAACCGTAATTCTGAAATATTTAATTATTACTAGATGTCGAATAATTAAAAACAGTAAAAAAAACAACAGAGTTATAATTTTTTGTATTTATTTTTCCGATTTTTCCTATGGAAGCTATTTGCTATAGTCGTCCGATCCGGCTCGTTACTACTTATATACTATATAATAGAAAGACAACTTTTGGGAAAGTTTCATGCACATAGTTTTAAAACTGAGAGACTAGTTTGCGTAGAAACGGACGGACAGACGGACATGGATAGATCGACTCTCCTAGTGATGCTGATCAAGAATATATATACTTTATGGGGTCGGAAATGACTACATCACTGCGTTGCAAAATTCTGACTGAAATTATAATACTCTCTGCAAGGGTATTTAAATGTAGGGAACGGATTCAATATATTTTAACATACATTTAAGTATAAGACACTCAAATTAAAACCACTAAAAAAATGAAGTGCTGTTAAATTGATAAACTTTTAAAAATTCCATCTTTTGGTGCCCGAGTTGTCAATATTAGTAAAAATAATCGACCCAACCAAATTGTATATACTTTTTATGTTTTATCTTTGCAGCTGCACTATAAAAGGTTAAAAATAATTATTTATTTTTTAAATATTTAAAATGACGTCACGTTTGTGTTTAGTTCTCGTATGAGAAGATATAAGGGATGCAGCTTGCTTTTGGGGTGCATCTTGCTATAGACTTCTATAACTGTCTCTCCTTTAAATTAAGTTCTTAATTGAAACCGCGATTCTCTAAAATTAAAGCAAAACAGCGCGAAATGATTTTGGTAGTTAATTAACTAAAGAACTTATTTTAAAAGAAATCACTTTATTTCCGGTGGGTACGGTGGGTATTCGACGCAACTAACGCTAAATTGTCTATATTTTTTGTTTGGCACGCTGCAAGGCAATGCACTTCTTTATTTAGGAAACTTAATTATTTTTCTCCAGCAGATTGGTTACCGATTTCACAAAAAAATAACGGTCAACATCAGCGTTATTCTACCACAAAAAGTCCTTGAACTTTGAATCATCTTGATCTGATGATCACTTTACTTTTAAGTAAGACATGATTTCCCATCTCTTGTTCTAAAACCTGGGCCTCATTTTTGACACCTCATGGCTTGTGCCGCTTCAAACAGCTCCGTAATAATTCAGTTATGGGAATTTCTATATGGTTCGTCAGCTGGTGTCCGGATGCAACTGGTAATAGTGATTCCAATAATGATGTATGAGAGTATTAGGTGGCCTGATAACCAGCAGCCTTTTTAAATAAAGGCAAAGAGTCTTTTTTGATACGGACCTGAACCTTTTTCTATGAGAGACTTACTCAGTTTGAATTCTTGCCTTTTTCGACATTTCACATCTTTCTAATCCAATCACGATCTTTTTGAAATGCGCCAAGCCAGCAAAATTAAACCATTAAACAACCAATCTACATGTACAAAATTAAATATTTTGTTATAAGAACTGGTTTTGTTCATATCCTTTATTCGAAAGCAGTTTTAATTATTAATGTTGTGTTTAGTCCCTTTATAGCTAATATCATTTATGATTTAATCCACACTATTATTTAATCTTGCAACTGCATCGTAAAAACTCAAATTTTTTTGAAAAGTATCTTTTAACCACAAAGTGTCCTTTTCTACTGTTCCTACTTGTTGTTCTGTAGGTTTTCTTAATTGTACAAAAATGTTAATGCTCAGGGACTGATAATTTGCGGATATAATGTTACTGATACAGAAAAGCCTCGAGAAAGAATCATTATGTAATCCGTCGGATTATATTCGGTTGTAATCGTAAAGAAATATCAAAAAGATTTCATTTAGCTATAAAATTGTATACATAAATATAAATACTGGTCACGTACGAACATCGCGTACTCAAGCAGATTTGTCAAATGGTTTTGGTCATAATTATGATATCATAAATTATCCCAAAAATGCCACGTTAATAGCTAAAAAAGTTGCATTAGCTGTTAGCCATATAAGGCTTTAAGTACATTGGTTCGTTGTTTCCACCCTTCTACTCGTCTAGTTAAATAAATAAAGTTACTGCCAACGTTTCGGAGCTTCTCTTCAAAAGACCCGCCGCGACCCATCAGTGGAAATACGGGACAGGAACAAAAAGAAATGGCGATTGAGTGAAAATAAAAATTATTGACACAATTTAGCTTCAAAAGCTTTTCTTTCGCAGCAAGGGGCTAATCAGGGCTTGGGGCTTGTTTGACCCTCTGTACTCATCTTCTCATTAACTTAGACTTAAATATCCCCGGTCTTACGGCTCTAGTGAAAAAATAATCATGGCAAGCGCTTAAGCGTAGCTTAGTCTACCCTCTACATAGTGGTTACTGCGACTATTGTTGCTGCTCTTGCAGCTGCTGTAGCAGTTGTTGCTTTGTCTCCGCCTTTACGGTCTTGTAGCGGTCCTTCTCCTCCGTGTTCTCTGGCGGCTCACACTCGAAGGATGCCAACGAAAGAGTGTTCTCATTGAGTACTGCGCTGTGTTGAAGATAGGCTATGATGTTGGGCAGCTTCTCGAAAGGACAGTTCACTTTTTTCCACTCATTAAACTCCATCACTTGTTTGGCCAGTTGGGAGCACTTCTCGAAGTTGATATGATTGTTTGGCAGTCTGTTTAAGAAGTCGGCAATTAGTGGTCTTTCGTGAGAGACTACCACAAACACTTACCGATTTGAACAGCCCTCGTTCAGAAAGTACAAGTCCTTAACAAATAAACTAAAGAATGGAATGATTATGCGTTCTCGTTCCTCAGTAGCGCCCTCCGAGCGCCACATCGCAGCTTTGAGCGTGGAGCGATAGCTGTTGAAGTTCGATGTTGGATCCATTTGATGTTCCAGCACTGAGAACTTGGCCGATTGCACTTTGGCCCACTGAATTCAAAATTATTAGAGGACCAAAATATAGTGAATACACCCCCAAACTTACCGTCTTCTTAGTCTGCCTATGGGCGCCAGGTTTAGACCAGCTATAATGGCCATCAGACTATTAAAGTTGCCAATGTTGAAGCACTCGCGGGCTGTCTCAATCCAATACTCTATAATACGCACACGCTGCTTTTTCTTAGGGTACTGTGAGGGACAATAATAAAATGTATTTTAACATATTAAATGTTTGCTTATAGTCTAAAAGATTGTTCACTGTTTACCCACCTTGACAATCTCGCTGGCCGTCAAATAACTGAGGCGATTGAACCATTGCACAGTAAGACTCCAAGTTCCGTGTCTTTTTCATGTCGTTCAACGAACCACCACCGCCTCCAATGCATTTTCCTTTGCTGCCCTCCTTGCTCCCATCCTTGGCCTTCTGCTGGTAATCCTTTGTGAAGGCTTGGACAAACTCCTCCGGCCCAATGTGCGACAAGCGCTCCAGCTCGATGGCAGTCAGCTGGTGTGCCAAGTCGGCACAGCTTGGACACATGTCCATAATGCCGAACACTTCGTCCGGCTGTGGAGTTGTGGAGATCGAGTTGGAGGTGGAGGCAGAGGAGGTGTGGCCACTTGAGGAGGAATTAGAGGTGCCGCTGGTTGATCCGCCGCCACTGGCACCGTTGGCATGGGAAGAGGTGCCCAAAAAGGTCTGAAAGGCATTGTGCAAGTGATGATGATGTCCGTGGTGGTGGTGCTGCTGCTGCTGCTGACTCTGTGCCTCCTCCGAGGTGAGCGTCTGCAGAAACTCCTCGTACTGCTCTAGTGACGTTAGCCGGGACACTAGTAGCTGCAGTATGCGCGATACCTGCTTGCCCAGCGAATTGTCGATATATACGCACTTCCTCGCCAAAATGCGAACCTGTTGCATTAGCCGCTCATCTCTGAAGTCGTACGGAAAGATCTCGATCCATTCCGACAGCAGCCTTATGCAGTACTGGGCAGAGCGCTGAGTGCTCGTCCGCTGCTGGGGTCGCGGCTCCAGCTCCGAACTGGAAGCTGCAACAGCCGCCGCGGATCCCTTCCGCTGCGTCAGCGGCGAAGCGGAATTGATGCTAAGCAGCATGGGTCGGCCAGGCACCTGTCCGGCATCGTCCACCACGTCTCCGCCGGCGCTCACATCCTGCTGCTGTTGTTCCCAAGTCTGAGAGATCTGCGCCAAAAGTTCGTGGGGGCGCACAAAAAGCCGGGCGCTAAGGAGGAATGCGAAAACAAATCCGTCATCCGGGTAGTATTCGTGGGTAGGGACCATGTGGACAATGAGTGATTGCAGCGGACCCGAGTGTAGCCGCCCATCGCAGTACACCAGGTGGCCGTCCTTAGCCTCTTTGCTTAAGGCCCGGCTTTGGGGCGCAGCATAGCTTAGCGGCTTCTCGGGCGACTTTTCCGGCTAGCGCGATGCGACGAAGGGCGGTAAGTGACTCGTGGGCGGTACATGCGCTATTGCTCCTCTGCGTCTTCAGGTCCGGCAGTGTTTTATGTGTAATTGACGTGGTCGTGGCACCTGATCCACCAGCCCCAGAGGCCGCTCCGACAGCCCGCTCCTGGCCCTTGAGATTAAGGTTTATGTTTGCGCTGCCGGTGCTACCGCTGCGGCCGTTGCTGGCACTGGTGAGTCCGCCGTTGCTCGACGACATCTTAACGCAGTCCAATCCTAGGCTAGCGCATCTAAGCCAACGATCTCGTTATGCCCGAAATGCATCGGGGAGTCAAGCGGAGAGCTGCTGAAATGGGAGTGCAACCAAAGATTAATGTCCTTCTGTTCTTAATATCAAGCCTATCTTAACTGAGAAGCAACTGATACCTGTTCGTTTTTGGAGAAATTAAATATAGTTAGTGTATAAAAGTTTATTGAATGTGACAATAGTGTGCTCAAATTAAATCATTCTTTAAACTTTAAGCTCGTTTTCAGGTCCAGCTCATATAAGAAAATTATAAACTGAAAGGGTCATAGTCTAACTAACATGCTTTTTTGTTTGACTTAACAAGGCTCTTTGGTATTCCTGGTTTGGCTATTATAGTTATAATAGGACACTTCCATTGTGGTCAGAAGTGGTGGAGACGTAAAATGGAATTGAAAAGGAGGATTGCCTGATTGGTTGGTTTCTTGTTTCTCTTTAAAGGTTAAATCCATACGGTTTTGTGGTAAAGTAATAATTCTTGGCTTGACTTAGTAATCGCTTAAGATCATCCTTAGCACGAACCAAGTCCAGGATCCCGGATTTTAAAAGGGCATGAAGTGAATTGTATTGGTCGATTTGACTTGACCAACAGGATAAGGACCCAGCAGGACAAATAGTTTGGGGCGACGTCAATGTTTTTAGGAGAACTCAGTTGTTCGTTGGAGTAACAACCTCTTAAATGAAAGTCTTGCGAGACTGCGTTTGGGAAAATTTGTAGACTTATTTTCTAAATGAAAACGACAAAACCCTCCAGAGATGAATGTTTGTGGGTTTCCCCTGCAGCTAATTAGCAGAACACCTCCACTAAACTTTATCTTTTTCATAATATTTTTCACTAGGAATTTGCCGTTAATTATCCGTAAATTATTCGTGAAAGAATCCAATTCTTATAATTATTTTTTAAACAGACTAGAACAGCGGGTCTGATTTAAAAAAAATATATAAAAACAGGGGCGAAAACTTTATTTATTATTGTGGTTTATTCTATTCCTAACAATAATTAAAAATATTCCGTTTCAAGCAGTCTGTATAAGAACAAAGATCAAAGCATACTGACATGAAGGGAATTATAATACATGATATGAAAAAAGAACCAAGAACCACTCACGATAAGCGTAATTAGTTATTAGTAACAAGTTAGCAGAATATCTAACAAATTTTTATAAAATTAAGCGGCAAATTTTATTTTTTACGATTTATGTGACGATAATTAACGGCAAACTATGGATAAAAAAGTTTAAATTTTAAAAGTTTTACTGCTAACGGTTGAACGGTTGCGGTTTCCACGATAACTCAAAATATCAAATATTACATATTAATTTTAAGGATAACACATTAACAAGCCAACAAGCTAATATATCTTAACATTCAGCCAGCATATTTTCATCAAATTGACTGTTCTTAAATTTAAACAGTGTGCACTATGAGGGAAGGTAACCTCCTCCTTCCAGATAACGAGCCTCTAAAAACTATCGAGCGATTAAATGTTCATTTGTTCTGAAAATCAGCCCAATCGTGGCTTATCACAGGCCAATAAACAGCACACAGCCTCGAAGGCAAATTGAAAACGAGAATTACAAAGAGTAATTAACAGCACAACAAAAATGTGGAATATGGGTCAACGAATTGCTAAGGTTGGGAGCAAATCGAAAAAGGGAGGAAAGTGGCAGAATGGGTGGTATGAACACGTTAATTTAATTACCAAGACGCACAGCAAAGAAGAAGGAAGGGCAACCTTTTCATTTTTCCTGCCATATTGAACGCTTCAGAAACAGGGAGGTCTTTAAGATAAATTATTAACTGCAGACCAAACAAAATCAATTTTCAAATAATCTCCAACAACAACTGAACTCAGCTAAAGGCATTTTAAAGTCTATATTTATAACATTTCACAGTATGTGTACATGGCCAGTAAAACAGCACCAGCAACAACAACATCAACAACAAACAAATGGAATGCACTGCCCATATAAGCTTAAAGCAACAACTGCAAAAACAATTACAACAACAGCTCACCATAATTTGTATACAAAACGAAAGAAGAAGAAAAAGCAGAGGCAGCAATGACAGATGAAAAACACTAAGGCCAGTGCACAGTGGAGCAAATTCAATACTGGAAAATATTGTCGGCTTACGGAAAAAGGTCACTTATGTTCATATACAAAGCCAAAACAATCTTCTTTAAATTTTAGAAAGATATACTCTAACTCTATTATCTTTATAAAATATATTATCGTTGGTTTTATTGACCTTGAATTTTTGTATACATAAATCGAAGCGAAAAACTCTATGTCATAGTTGGTTATTGGATCTTTAAAACACAACTTTTTGATAACTTTCATCACACTAGCACTCCCTAGGGAGTGATCCCCGAACTCAGATAGGACTAACTCTAGATTCGTCTGCACGTCACCGCAGACTCTTCAGCTATCTTTGGATACAGCTGCTGAATGTCTAAAATATACGAGCTGTGTTCAAAAAGTAAGGTGACTTTTCAAATTTCGCGGGCAACATATTTTCGATTATCGATTTTTTTGTGTTGTTATGTTGGTACACCCGTCCCTAACATCTGGTCCAAGCTTCAAGTGAATCCCCTTTTTTGTTTGGTTAAGAGAGGCGTGAAGGTTACAAGTTGTTTTTGATGCTCGATTTTGATTTTTCTAAGGATGGTTTACGAGGCTGGAAAAACAGATTTTTGAAATTTTTTTTCTTGTTTCTGAGTGAATATGAATATTCAAGGTTTTTACACGGTAAATGCCTATATTTGAAGAGTATCTAGGTTTATTTTTATAATATTTATTATTTATCACGAAACGGCAGTCGGTCGGAGTCTCTTCAAAAAGATGGATACTTAAAAAAAAATTCAATTGATTTATTTCATATATTAGTTTGTTGTGCGGATAACCGAAGTTAAATTTTAAAATATTCGATTTTAAAATTCCGATTATTTTCAAATTTTTTAAGCTTGAAGCTGGCGACAAGAAATAGTTCTTGAAATAAGCAGAAAAATATCCTAAAACAAGACCTTTATTTAAAAGTTGTATTCGAAATACACATTTTTTGTTACAAGGCTTTTTGGTGTGCATTTGTCATTTTATGATAAAAATGTTGTCAGTCATTTAAAATGAGAGCTGCGTTTGCATCACAATCGCATAATCGCTTTTTTTAAGGCTTTTGAAGATCTAACTGCTAAACCTCTTTCTGCGAATTTTCAATTATTGAGGAAACCACCCAAATATGCTCCGGTTTTAAGATTGTCCTGGCTTTGCTTGTATTAGCTTTTGTTAGTTAATAAATTTATAAACAAGTGATAATTAGTGATTACTTTCATTTTCGGACCAGACATTCAATGTTGTTTTTTTTTTTGGATTGTCAAATTTGTCTTCTTTTGTCAAATGATACAGGTTGATGGGAAAGGAGGTAAGGGTTGGTTGTCGGTAAAAATTTTTTTTTTAATTTTTGTTTTTGTGCATACACATTGGTAACAAACACGAAAACGATAATAATATTGATAATTATTTTTTCTTTGGAAAAGAATGCCAAAAAAAACCCTTTACGTTTTATTCCAAAAAATGGATCATACCAAATTGGAACGGATCTTAGGGCCTTTCCTTTTTTCCATGGCAGCATTAGGACACGGTTGTACGATCACTTAGATTTTTAAACTTTAAAGGTGTATTTATAAAACACATATAGAAAAATTAGAAAAATACCTTATTAGTGAATTCCATGGGATTAAAAATGATGATGATGAAGAAAAAGAAAAATCATGTAACTTACACAAAAGTAAAAAGATCTCTTTTTTTATGTCAAGAAAAAATATATATATTACATGAAAGAAAACTAGTTGAACGTTCTAAGCCTACATTTTTTTTACATATTTTGCCTATTATAAAAAATGTGGGTTCTAAATATTGGAAATACAATTTGAAAGACAGTTGATCTAAAAAAAATTAGGCAAATGATTTTCTTATTTAGGCAATGGAAACATTTGGCTAAAGCGTTCCTTCTTGTTTGTAGCTGGCAGCGTGCGATCGACTCCACCGTGCAAGGTGAACGAAAGGCAAATGCAGGGGAAAAGCCAAAGAGGCCAGTTAAGAAGTCAACCAACCGGGGGAAATATGGAGAGTGAGGACGAGAGAGTGACCCGAACCGAAAGGATTTTCTGGGCGGCAGGACGAATTTCCAATTGGAACTGGCTGCGAGGGTCTTACCTGCCGCAGCTCTCGAGCATGCTGCAAATGTCCTGGGTCGGGGTCCTTCGATCTCCTACTCAGCGTTCCCAGAAATTAGGACACCGCGATGAACACGCCCGTGAGGAAGCTGATGTCTTGGCTGCACTGCAGGGAAATCAGGACAGCCAAAAGTGGAACACTCGCTGCTGTCGGAGCGGGAAGTCGTGGGGTGGGTCTGTATATGTTTGCACGGCAATTCACAATACGCGAGCTTTCGGCGCACCACCCTCGCAGGCTCACATGCACGCACCTTCACCCCCGCGGCTGAGCAGGGGCATATGGACGCCAATAATTACGTCTGCGGCAGGCAAATGATGTTTTTCGAGACACTCGGCGCAATTAATTTGCCACACAAAATGCACTGCAACGCTTTTCTCGGCCATGTACGCGTCCGAACTAGTGTCTGTGTGTATATACTATGTATATATACAATGTATGTACAAGACCGACCGGTTTGTTTGCTACGCAGAATTTTCCTTCCACAGCAGTGGGACAACACCAAACTCGAGGAAACACGGTTGCGGCTTCGATAAAAAACGCTTAATCCCGGATTTATGGCCTCAGAAGGTAGGGCGACGGCCAATTGCGTGTTTCCGCCTTGCCTTTCGCTTTTATTTTTATTGCATTAAAAATGGGCAGCGAACCCCGAACGTCGCGTTTTGTTTACTATGGCTGGACTGTGCGCATTTACCAACACTGGGCGCGAGGCGGTTCACAGAACTGCGTTTACGAGTGCGAAATAACAGGGGTATTCTTTTAATAAAAATATCGTTCAGGTGGTTGATTGTGTTTGAAGTACCAAAGTGTTCTTTACAAATGTTCTTAAAAGAAACATAAATATTGATTAAACAGTATCTCTAAAACTTACATGGACTTTGTATTTGACAGACGAAAAACTGCCGTTTACACTTGGCAAACGCAAGTATGTGAACGAAAATGGAGGTTGTTTTGATTGTAATAGAAAATTAACAAAATCTGGGATAGCAACAAAAATTATGATTAATAACAATTTATATTTTAAACTTTTGTTTAGACGTATGCAGTGCGCTATGTTTGCTTACAAAGACTGCCTTGAAGAGTTTGAGCACTTTAAAGGGGAAATAATAATAAGAAAATTACAATTTAAGCAAGAAAATTCGTTTGCAAATAACAAAATTAAAATTCATACCGACTTCGTTTGCCAGCTGTTTATTGTTTGTTGTTGCTAGAGGTGCTAAAAAATATCACGAGGTCAGTGCCAACCACAACTCATATGTACTTTTGTCCTAGGGTCCAACGAAATATGGAAAAGCAGCAATAATGCCCAGTACTCAGATCGACGAAATCCGTTCGTCAGGTATGAGGGAGAGCGAGATGCAAACAGCCGGCGTACACTTTTCGTTAGTTTTTTTTTCACACCGGTCCTCAGATCTACAAAAAAAACTGCAAAGCGTTGTCAGATTTCTATGGGTGAACGTATGCCAGGCCCCAGCGAAAAAAGTACAATATTTAATCTCTTGAGTTGGCAAAACATGGTACAACTTTTTTGAATGCGACCCAAAATATATCTGAAAATATTTATAAAGATTGCAATTCATAATGTTACTTTGTTATATATTACATATAATTACAAACATTATTGATGATTAAATATAGTTTCAAGCTGGCGGGTTAAACTAAAATTTTTTTTCCAATTGTTAACAGGCCCAGCTGACTGAAAGTAAGACGGTTAGACCAAAACTACGGTCACACTAGAAATAATAAACTTTTTACGCTGACGAAACAGTTTGTCAATCTGAGTACTAGGCTTATAGCCTATTCAGACAGGCGT
Organism: Drosophila gunungcola; assembly: GCF_025200985.1. Taxonomy (NCBI): domain Eukaryota; kingdom Metazoa; phylum Arthropoda; class Insecta; order Diptera; family Drosophilidae; genus Drosophila; species Drosophila gunungcola. The sequence continues at coordinate 39,202 of NW_026453329.1, forward strand.
ATTTTCTGCTTCAGCCACCAAATTCCGCTTCAGCGGCATTTTCTTCCATAGCAGGTGCATGTGCTAGAAAGAGACGGAAAAAAGTCGCTACAACTGGCTGTAGCGATTCAGTATTTTTTCAGTATTCAAATGATTTTTACTTGGCTATTTTGAATTTTTTGGAGATGGATATACATTTTGGCCTACAATGCGGATTTTATGAGAAAAATTAAATTATATGAACAAATGCCAATTCGATAATATGAAAGAATTGGAGGGCATTAACCTCCATTTAAACTGCGGGTATAAAGCTGGATGACCTCAATCCAGCATAAAATAATTTATCAGGTGGTATCCATAGGGCACCATAGGCCAACATCAGTGGATAGATCAGAGGCAGAGAAAAACTTTCCACTTGCGAATGTCAAAATTGAATTTTAGTTTTTCGTTAGTAATCATTTTTTTGGCGGGAAAATTTTTCTTCTCTTTTTATTTTTAACTGTTTTTGCAACAGCGGGTGCCTACAACTCTTTTAAAGCCTAGTACTCAGATCGACGAAAACCGTTGGCCGCCTATGAGAGATCGTCGACGGAAAAAATACTAGAAATGTGCAGAGCGTTGCCAGACGTCTGGGATGAACTCTCGAGGAACATTTGTCCGGCCCTGGCGAAAAGAATACAAAATTTAATCATTGGTGTTGTGGGATTTGAAATTGCAAGCGAAATGGAGGGAATAACGACAAAAAAGACGAAAAAGCCCCATATCTGCCACTATTCCAATGCTAAATTAAATGTTGGTGTCGTTTTGCTCTCTCAATTTAATTTGTTTGTCAACAAGCCCAGCTGATTGACAGTATGATCGAAGCACCCAAACTCGGGTGAACTCAGAAAACTTCGGTCTCACTAGGAAAAATAAAATTTTTTCGCTGTCGAAACTGTTTTTCGATCTGAGTACTGGCTATAAGCGGCTGTGTGCAGACGCTATTAACTTTGGTATAAATAAACTATTTATAATGAGGTACTTGTGTTACCGTTAAAAATAAAGCCTATGTGGAGTTAAACTTTTAGTTAAAAATAAGTTGTACAAATGATGATAATTACAAAAACATGCAAGTATTGCAATAGGGTGGCAACGCCGTTGTGAAAAATATCCTATTTTTGCCCGCTTCAGCAAAGAAGCAAAAGAACTTGGCAAAAATGTAAGTAACTTGAATATTTTTTGGTTGAAATGAACTAAACAATGCTAGCTTCCAGGGTTAAACATAGGACAGCAGCACAAGACGACGACGTCACCGCGTCCACAAGCGGCACGGGATCGGGAGCAGCCGCCTCGTCCTCGTTCTCCTTTAAGCACTTTCTAAGCAGCACGGGCACTGTAACGGCTCCGACCAGCACGGTGACCTCAGCCGCCGTGCAGACGTCCACGGGCGCCCGGCCCAAGGTGCCCCAGTCTGCCTCCGCCTCGCACATGCAGCCGCCGGATGTGAACGGCAGCAGTGCCTCCTCCAGGATGAAGCGGTCTCCGCGCTTCAGCTCCTTCGACTCGCAGGCGAGTCTGGCTGAGTACGCAGCCTGCGGGGGAGGCCCCACCAGCAGCAGCGGCAGCGGCGGACCCCAGCATCGCTTGAGGCCGGACTTGCGGCTGGGCCACGACGCCGTGCAGGACGCACTGGACAACGACGACGATGACCACGTGGCGCTGGCCGAGGTGCGCAACACGGGCAGGCACTACGACAAGCGAATGGATGACGGTGAGTGCTCGCGACGGATTCCAGCTTGGACTTTAACTAACCGGCAATCGCTTCCTGCGCGGACAGATATTTTCCCATCAGCCGCTTCCAACCAGCAACCCGCCAGTGGTACGCGCTACGTGCCGCGCTCCTACTCCAACTACGAGATGCCACCCCACGTGCAATGCTCCTCGTCCTCGCCGCGCCGTCGGCCGGCTGGAAACCGCGACCAACGCCCCACCCTTCTAGTGCTGTCCTCCAGCCCCAAGATGAAGCTTGACCTGCCGCTGGACGCGTGCAATGCAGTGAGTGGCGGGGCCAGTGGTGGCGCTGCAGCAGCGGCCGGCCTGCCGGACTTTGTGCAGGATCACCTGCCAGACGCTTGGTGCGGCGGGCAAGACCCCCTCCCTAGCTCGCCCCCCAACTCACCCCTGGGTGCGGCGGAGGCGGCGAGTGGAGCAGTGGGACTGCTGCCGTCAGCACTGTCCAACGCTGTCGCGCTTCCTGGTCCGCCCAGCGAGCCAGCCGCCGGGTCCACTGCCAAAATGCTGCCCGACTTCCTGTCGGACGGCCCCATAATTCACTCGTCTCAGCGACTGGCCGACGTGGCTATCGGTCTGCCCTCCAATTCCATTGACTCGCCTCCCCAGGAGGCGGTCGGCACGTTGCAGCTGTCGTCACTGCGCCAGGAGAACGAGCGCCTGCAACGGGAGCTTCAGGAGGCTCGTGCGGAACTTAACGTCCAGACCAGGCGGGCTAGCGACTTTGAACAGCAGCTGCTGCATCTTTCTGAGGCCGCAAGGCGACGGGAGGCGGCAGCCACGACGACCAACACACAGACCACGCAGCATTTGAGGCGCCAGTTGGCTCAATTAGAGGTGAGAGCCTGTGTGCACACATTTCTCGTCAAAAGCTTATTTCATTATGCCAACATTTACTCAATTTAAACGATCTCAGGAAGATTAATTGAGTTTTGTAAGCCTTGATTTATTTTATTACATTCTCCTTTATCTTTTTCAGGCGCAGCTTAGCACCTTAAGAGGCGGCGCCGGCAACTCTGATTGCGCCGCAGGAGGAGTTCCTGCGGCGACTCCTGACAGAGGCAGCAAAAGCACCTCAAGCAGCGGGAGCAGCGCCACGCGACCGTCCAGAACGCACCATTTGTCAAGGGATCTTCTTCGTGCCGCCGACACCGCTGAGCAGAACCTGAGGTAAGCCAGATTAAGAATTGTGGTGTAACCTGACTGACCGCACGACTGCGCATTCCTTGCAGGCAACTACTGACTGGCGTGGATAACTTGCGCCAGATGGCGGCCAACTTGGAACAGCCGTCGCAGCCACCAACAACGCCCCGAAGTCCCGATTTGTACACCGAATTTAACTGAACCGCCCGGGATGGTCTCTTGGAGAGACCGTTGTGCTCCTGCTCAGATCGGTTATTGATGTTTGTGTAATCATTGTAGCCCACGACGACGCGTAGAGCTTGTTTTTAGATGACCCCGCGAATGTTTTATATTTCCTTATAATATGTTGCATCGGGTTAAGTGATCAGGAGAGTCCGTAGGTATGGTGATGGGCCATGTGAGAATCAAAGCGCAAACTCGTGATGTTGGTTGATAAAGCATAATATATAATTCATACATGATAAATCAATATATGTAGCATATTGGAGGACCTACCTTATATCAACGGCTAATGTAAATTACACTGCAATGTTAAATGTCTGCCACCCTGAACTGCGCATTGAGTCCGGGATAGCGCCCCGCGCAGCAATTAATAAGGAGCTATAAAAGCGATATATTTTTTGTTAAAAACAAAGGATTACCTGTGCACTTTAGTAGTTTGTGCTTCAGTACATAGCAAACAAGAATTGAAATAAATTACTATGAGACAACCAGCTGTTAACCCACTGTGTGATACTCCCCCTCCCCCCAGCGCTTTCTCAACCGACCTTGGGCTGCGGCTGGCAAAGGAGAGTGCTTTTCCGCAGCCTTGACTTAGCTCTTCAATCTGAAATCGTCGTCCGAAGCTTTCCCTTGGGCGAGCTTTCTCCGCTGGCACTGGAATAGAAATCGTATTCTCCGATCAGTGGTTCTACCGACGACGTTATATGCGGACGACTGGCGTAGATCGCACTGCTTTGATTCGAGTGCGAGTAGAAGTGCTGTTCAAATCAAAATAGTAAATACCTAAAATATATGTGTATCAAGAGGTGATCACAGAACAGCATAAGATTGGAAACTGAACCCAGAAATGATGTCTAAGCGATTATTGGGTGAGTTTACTGCAGGATACAACGACGACAAAGGTCCATTTGTCGACTACACTTCTCTGCCCATGCAATATTGTATATATGTCCCTGTTTTTGGAAATTTAAATTGAGTGTTTGTTGATTTACCGTCTGAATATTTATTAGAAATATAGGCTGATCACGGCTTGCAGATGTGAAAATATAGTGTGGACATTTCCAAAGCACTTAAACTTTTGTAAGGGCAAATATTAAATACATATTTTTTGAGAATCGGCAGATTATTTTTAAAATCAGGAGCATGGAAAGATACATTAAGACAGTATTTTTAGTTAGTGAAAAACTAATCAGAGAGGTATATACGTGCTTATAACGCTTGGCCCGTGTTGGGTCGAGTTTGGTGTACGCGCAGATAAGAGAGATAAGCGAGAGTTGATAATTTGACAGGTGGCAGGCTGATAATCCGGAGCTGCTGCCAAGCGCACTAAGAAGTCGTGTGGCCTAGGCTGTCCGCAGGGGACCAGTTGTTATCAGCTCAAATGGGTACAGCTGCTCAGTACTAATAAAAGACTCCATTGCCTTTCATTGCACATTTAAGGCTACATACAAATGCACTTTTTTTTTGTAAATCTTTACGAAAACACCAATATATAATTTCTTTACAGTTCAGGGCACAGGCTTAAACGCACGTGTGCGAGTGCAGCTTCAGGTTCTGTTTGAAATTAATTCCCTGAGTAATCACATTTTGTCTAAGAAATTGCGCTTCAGTTTATAAACAATATCAGGAGCACAACCTTTAGTAGAGTAAAATAATACTGTGACTCCATCCCACAACACAGGAACGCAAAATCTAACTTTTTAAAATTGGATGTTTCTGAGTAAAAGACCCATACAAAGTTACGTCCCATCAGCTAAGGGTTACCGCGTAAAAACAAGCATACGAAAACTCGATGCTTGACGACATATTTTATTATATAGCCCATATAATTGAAGTTACTTATCTAATCTTTTTTTTGCTGAGAAACACTCTTAGCATAAAAAAACAAGAAAGAACGATATAGTCCAGTTCCCCGACTTTTAGATACCCGTTACCTAGCTATATTCCCCCACAAAAAATGGGAGGTTGGGTGGCACCACCTGTCGTACTGCATAGCCAACACTAGAAGCAAAGAGCACGCAGCACTCCCACCGCCCGCTAACAGTTCTTTTGTTTTGTCTCCCTACATAAGCGAGCACCGGCAGAGCAGCGGCGGCAGAGGACTTAATAACTTAATTTCTTAAATAATAACTCAATTTAAAAAATTTTTGAGTCTACAGATAGATGATCAAAACACACCCACAACGTCTAATAGCTAAGGCCTAACATGTGTCTGAGTGACGTGACAGACTTTCGCAATTTGTGTTAGAGTGGGCGTGACTCCGTTTTGAAATAAACTTGCGCAGCGTAAGAATTACTGGAATCTGCAATTAAAATCCCAAATCGTAAGCTTTTATAGTTTTCGAGATCTCGACGTTCATTCGGACGGACAGTCGGATAGACATACGGACATGGCAAATTGCCTTGCCTATATAGTGTGTTAAAGTTGTTTCCGATACCCAATTTTCTGAACCTTGCATAACATTTTGCTTTAAAATTTTAAATATCCAAATTTATTCATAATACCGTATATAAAATTCAATCGGCCCCCTCACATCCTCCATGCTTTGCTGTTTTCGGAATTTGGTTTGCTCCACGCAAACATCTTCCCGTCGGACCCAAGTAAGCTAAATTTAATTTCGTCAGTAAATAGAACCTTCAATTAGAAAATTTCAATAGGAAAAGTAAATTTCTGAGTTAACAAAGTATTATATTACCGTCTTCCAGAATTCTCCTGTTTGCAGCAAATATTCCTTTGCAAATTTAACTCGGTACTTTTTGTTTGGTACTTTTTGTTCTGCCATGGTAATCAAACGTATGTAAATTATTATTACGTACAGTATACAAGCAAACATCTCAATCAGTTCCGCTTCTTTTTGCAGACGGTATAAACTTCAGCTTCCCCAAGTTCGTTTCATTTCATGTTTAAAGAAATTGTCAGTTCTTTTGCGGTCTGTGCGGTGTGAGCCTCGCTTTATTTCTTTTAAGACTGATAGCGGTCATTTAATATATTTTTTCAGTTAACTGCCGAAGATCCACAGTGTAGTGATTTTCGATTGGAGCCATTCTCGTACAAAAATCAAAAGTTTAGCAGAAAATTCTAGTAAAACAATTGTTATTTTATTAATCACTGTGGATGGAAACCGTGCGCAAGAAGACTACTATATTTAGCCGTAATATTCGTAGTCAGCAAAGAATTTTACGGTCTTAATAAATAATATAACAATCAAAATGTATCGCTTTTATAAGTGTTTGTGCATACTAAGAGTTTTAGAAAGTCATTTGGTTTTGTGGAAATGGGGGTAAAAGTGCGAGAAATTTTGATTCCTATATTGGAGCTTTTGGGGCCGGTGGAGCAAAAAGTCGTATTTTTATGGCATGATTGTATTCTGGCTTTAAATACGCGTCCGACTACACTTTAATTACCGATTACCCGATAATCCATTAAAAAGATATTCAAAAAACAAGATTTCGACATCATTTTTAATATGAGAACGTTTTTCCTTTATGGTTTGTATGATCGTATTAAAGCGATACGCTAATTTAGCGGAAAAACGGTTAAAAAGTTAGATTTCAAACGCCCACAAATTCCAAACTGCTAAAGCTATGGTTACGTGCTATATCATTATGGACGACAGTACACGTAGTGACGATCTGCTTAGGAGACTATGCTGATGTGATGGTCCGATCGTAACGAGCAATACACCAATCGAAACGAATAAGTAATAAAATAAATTGGATCAGGAGAATAATAAATAAATAATAAATAAAAATAAGAATAAAATAATTGGATCAGGAGAAAGGGCGGTGAAAGTGATTTACTAAACATTTTTTTAAGTAGAGTTCCTGTGAAATTTTACACTTTTTTAACACAGTTTACATTTTATTAAAAAGTTTTCATCGTCGTTTGTCAGTACCAAACAATTTAAAGGACTTGTTTTAAAACTTTGGAATAATTTTTTTTGTGTTGAGCAGTTCGTTAAAAAAAGTTTTTTTTAAATTTTTTTTAGCGGGAAATCGCTAAAAATACCTAACGCTGCACGGCTTTAACTTCTAAACTAGTTAAGCTACAGACAAGTGATATATGTCATTAAAATGGTGATTACTGGTGGATCAGTAATCAGTGATCAAGTTTGTTCTGCTGAACAATTATAATACATTACGCACTAATTTATTACGTTATGCTTGTTTTGTTTGTTTTTATTTTTTTTTGTTTAGATTCTGATTTTTCTGTTAATCCTTATCGATGTTTATACCATAGATATGGATAGCAGATATGTATGATCAGTGATCATACGCGTTCAGCAGAACTATTGTAAGAAATCCATCAGTGATCAGTAATCATGTTGTCCTTTTAATACATTCGGTCCGCTTCATCCAGGTATTTTGCCTACACAGGCATTTTTTATTTCAGCGTGACGAATAGGAACATTTAAAAAGTGTATTTATTTAGTCGAATGCTTATTAAATTTTCGTCACAGAATTTGATATCAAATATTTTATATGTTTAAGGTGCGATCGTCACGACTTTTTTATCTCGTTATACCCTTGCAGAGGGTATTATAATTTCAGTCAGAAGTTTGCAACGCAGTGAAGGAGACGTTTCCGACCCTATAAAGTATATATATATTTTTGATCAGCATCACTAGTAGAGTCGATCTAGCCATGTCCGTCTGTCCGTCCGTCCGTTTATATGCAAACTGGTCTCTCTGTTTTAAAGCTACCTGCATGAAACTTTTCCAAAAGTTGTCTTTCTATTGCAGGTAGTATATAAGTCGGAACGAGCCGGATCGGACGACTATAGCATATAGCTCCCATAGGAACAATCGGAAAAATAAATGAAAAAAATTATAACTTTGCTGTTTTTTAATTTTTTGTTTAGTTCTTCGAGATATAGTAAAGGTGTAATATTTCAGAATTACGGTTTAAATTTCATCAAAATCGGACGACTATAGCATATAGCTCCCATAGGAACAATCGGAAAAATAAATGAAAAAAAATTATAACTTTTCTGTTTTTTAATTTTTTGTTTAGTTCTTCGACATATAGCAATGTTTAATTATTTCAGAATTATGGTATAAATTTTATCAAAATCGGACGTCTATAGCATATAGCTCCCATAGAAATAATAAAAATACATAAAATAACTATCTAATAATTGAGCTGCAAATCATCATAGTTTCAATGTTTTTTTTTAGCACATACTCAAGTAAATCATAATTTAAATGTTTTCAAAAGTATTTAATTAATGCAATAGCTGCAAGGGTATATGAACTTCGGCTTGCCGAAGTTTGCTTTCCTTCTTGTTTTTGTTTGATATCAGAATTTTTTGTTTAAAATATAGTAAAGTACCTAATATTGTGACCATGGTTTTTATAAAAAAATGTTTCCCTATGCTTCAGTACTAATTTTGTTTTCGCAAGACTTTAAAGCTTAAGTAACAAAAAAGGAAGCAAGCTTCGGCAAGTTTAAGTTTATATACCCTTGCAATTATTCCAAAAACAAAATTTTTTTTAAAATAACAATATTTCGATTTTTATTTTTAATGTGTTTTACAATCAGCTTTTTGATATAGTGGTTTGATTTTAATAAAATTAGAACCGTACTTCTAAAACAATAAACCTATACTTTGTATAGAAGTATATTCAAATTTTTTTTTCATATAATGACAAAGTCGTCCGATCCTGCTCGTTTCAACTTCTACTTATAGTTTCAAAACTGATGGGCTAGTTTGCGTAGAAACGAGTGGACAAACAATCAAAAAAAACAAACAAACAAAGATCGACTCTCCATATGATGCTGTCAAGGTCGGGAATGTGTCCTTCTAACTTAAATTAAAATACCATTTGTAAGGATATAAAAATTTACGAGAAAGTTATCCCTATAGAACATTAAAATTTGAACAACTTCGTTGTTTTTAAGAAATTTGCTTATTGAAAGGTAAACAATCCCAGATTAGTTGTTCGCGCCAATCACATGTTCGAGTAGCATCAAGCTGAATGTGCCAATAAAATCAGGCACGTTCAAAAAGTTCACTAATGCGTCTATGGAATGAGGCTGTTGTTCGCAAACAATAGGAACGACCCTTGGTCATCAAAAATAGGATGTTTACAAACAGGACCTGTAACGGCTGTTTGGTGAAACGGCTGTTTGACAATTTCAGCACGAAAACACGTTTAGGTAACACCCAAATTATTAAATTTTATAAAATTTAAGCTTGTACAAAATTTTTTTCCACACTCGAGAGTAAAAAATGTGGTTTTTAATAACATTGTTTTTTTCAGCACACGTTCGAAATTTTAAAAATGTGTTGAATTAATGTACACTGATATTATAGACCACATGTAAATGAATTTTATCACATTAGTTTTTACGGAGCTTAGTATTGTTTCGCTAACTGTAAATTATTGTAAAGAAACTATGAAAAGTAATTGCGAGAAAATTCAGATAATTTTTGGATGTCCTTCTACTCCTCCTTCTACTTGCGCTTTTAAAATTCCCAATTGGTTCTTCTGCGCCATGTACCATGCACACATAAGTCAGACAAAAATAAAGACACAATCATTTAGGTTTATTGATTTCATTCCACAATACAATTTTGTATTTTTAAATTTAATTGGATTTACATAACATTCGGTAAACTAAACCAATAAAAATGGTAAAGAATTTATTTTTTGGTGAGGGCTAAAGTTTATTGCCCTGGAACACCCCTTTGTTAAGCACGCTTAAGTACGCAAATTTCACATGCGTCGTCGCTTGCTATTAAATGGTCAGTGAACTGATAAATTGAAAGTGTTCAGACTTAAGGACAAAAGTCTCTTGTTAAAATACTATCAACGCGTAAGTTTTTTAATTTGTTGACATATCCTAGACCAGCAATAGTTCCCTAAAGAAGATAACCGAATCACGCAATGCTTAATGATATTTACATACTCTCAAGCAAATGGATGGCCTTTAGAGTATTTCCAGGTCCACGTGGTTATTATAATATTCTTTTTCTTTGTTTTCTATAAAAATGTACACACATTTAGTCATTCTTATGCATATACCTACTATACAAATATGACTGCTATAAACCTACACTTTTCTTTCCAGCTCATACCAGTCGGGTCCTTCCCCGCACCTTGGTCCGCAGCAGCTCCAGCTCAACACTGCGCTCGAAGGCTGCGCCCGCCGCGATGAACCAGGTGCAGAGTGAGATGCCCGAGTGCGGTCATCGTCCTGTGGCCTACGAAGGATCCAGCTATGAGCAGATCCTCAAGACGCGACGCAACCACCTGACACCCAACCTGCTAGCGCACTTCAAAAAACCGCTGGTGATCCATACGGGCCACATGCAGTGGCTGTACGATCACGAGGGACGGCGCTACCTGGATATGTTTGGCGGAATTGTCACTGTGTCTGTGGGACATTGTCACCCGTAAGCAACAGAAGTTTTTCATTTTCACAGAAAAAAACAAAAGCTATAAGGGACCATTTACTTTTATTAATATACTACTTGTTATGTATTGTGTTATGTAATCTAGCCGTATTCACACGAGAAAGAACGTTTATTCCTTTCAGCCAAACTCGGTCGTTCGTATGAGAACTATAGGTAACAAACCAAAAGCCCTTTTTATAGGGGAAAGCAAATCGTTAGGTTATCACTGTGGGTGGCAGTCCAAAGAGTGACGAATCGCACGGAGAGTTTGCGGAGGAGACCACTATAAAAATAGTCGGATCAACTTGAATGGGTGGCGGTGAAGAGTGGGTTTCCCACGGTCCCGCGAACTTCCCTTCAACCTTTAATTTAATGACCATTTTGACTGTTTGTATAGAGTCAATCAAAAAATAATAGTACTAAAAACTTTTAGTACATAAACTCCATAAATTAAAAACAAGAAAGAACGCTATAGTTAAGTTTCCCGACTATTAGAAACCCGTTACTCAGCCACCCTAAGCATTTCCCCTACAAAACAATCATAGTTTATGTGGCGACATCTGTCGAAGGGCATAGCCAACACTAGAAGCTAAGAGCGTGCAGCACCTCTACCCCTCCGCTAACAGTTCTGTAATTCTCTCTCTTTCTCTCATCTGCTAGCAGCGGCAGAACAGCGGCCGCTCAGTGGCTAAGCAGCGGCAGAGGGTCGGCAGAGAACTTATAAACCCCATGACTACTACAATAAAATAACAGCTCGAATTTAAAAATGTTTGGGTTTGCCGACAGATATGAACGAAACGCACACACTACAATCAACCCCAACCTTCTAATGTGCCTCAGAGTGACGGTACATACTTTCACGATTTGCGGGCGTTAAAGTGGGCGTGGCTCCGTTTTTAAACTTGCGTTGCTTAGGAAACGCTAGAATCGGCATGCCAAATCCCAAATCTCTAGCTATTATAGTTTCCGAGATCTTAACGTTCATACAGACAAACAGACGGACATGACTAGATCAACGCGGCTATTGATTCTGATCAAGAATATACATACATATATACTTTATGGGTTCTGAAAAGCTTTCGTTTACTTGTTACATACTTTTCAACGAATACAATATACCCTTTTACACTACGAGTAACGGGTATAAAAATTACATTGCAGTCGGAAATATCTAATTTATTTGAAGGGAAGTGAGGGGTCCGAACATGGATACTTCGTGCCCCGATTTCCCCTTTTACCTTCCAGTTTACCGGTTTATTAAAGAGTTCCCCACTGCCACTAATACCAATTGCATCCATCTCTAGGAAAGTGAACCAGGCGCTGAACGAGCAGACCGCCAAGCTGTGGCACACGACCAACATCTACATGCACCCGAAGATTCACGAGTACGCCGAGCGGCTGGTGGCCAAGTTCCCAGGGAACCTGAAGAGCGTTTGCTTCGTGAACTCCGGCTCGGAGGCCAACGACCTGGCCATGCTGATGGCGCGCCTGCACACAGGCAACCAGGACATCCTCTCCTTCCGCAACGCCTACCACGGCATGTCGCCGTACACCATGGGACTGACGGCGCACTCCACCTGGCGCTTCCCGTTGCCGGGGGTCAACAACGGGTTGGTGCACGTGATGAATCCCGACCCCTACCAGGGCATTTGGGGCGGCTCATCCTGCCGGGACTCGCCCGTGCAGACGACGCGCGACTGCCAGTGCCGGGATGGCTGCCAGGCGGGCGACGCCTACTACAACGAGCTGGAGGAAACCTTCAAGTACTCGTTGCCGCGCGGCAAGGTGGCGGCGATGTTCGCCGAGTCCATCCAGGGGGTCGGCGGCACGGTGCAGTTCCCCAAGGGCTACCTAAAGCGGGCAGCCGCACTGGTCAGGGCGAACGGTGGACTTTTCGTGGCCGACGAGGTGCAGACGGGCTTCGGACGCACCGGCGAGCACTTCTGGGGCTTCGAGGGCCACGACTATGTGCCCGACATAGTCACCATGGCCAAGGGCATTGGCAACGGCTTTCCACTGGCCGCCGTGGTCACCACGCCCGAAATCGCCGCCTCCCTGGGCCAGGCTCTGCACTTCAACACCTACGGTGGCAACCCGATGGCCAGTGCCGTGGGAATCGCCGTGCTGGACGTGATTGAGGAGGAGCAGCTGCAGCGCAACTCGCTGGAGGTGGGCACCTTCTTCCTGAAGGGTCTGGCCGAGCTGCAGGAGCGCTTCGAGATCGTCGGAGATGTGCGGGGCAAGGGCCTGATGATCGGCGTGGAGCTGGTGGGCAATCGCGAGAAACGCACCCCGCTGGCCACGCCACACGTACTGGAGATCTGGGAGAAGTGCAAGGATCTGGGCGTGCTCTTCGGACGCGGAGGCCTCCATGGAAACGTAAGTGTCAACTTTTCGTTGGGCTGAGTGCATCCTCATCTGGGCTCTTCTGTCCTCGTTCGGGCACATCTGACTAACAAGAAACCGACCTCGGCTAAAGAGCCTCCAGGCGAGATGGTCCTCCCTGGTGGCTTTTTCTTCGAGCGCATCATCAACTCCTCCTGTTTCTATCTGTGCATCCTTTCGTGCATTTCCACAGGTTCTGCGCATCAAGCCGCCCATGTGCATCAATCGGGCTGACGCGAAGTTCGCCGTGGATGTGCTGGCCCGGGCCATTACCGAGTCCCTGCCACATCAAGAATAATTACGAGGATCCGAGTTGAGAAGAGGAGTACAGACAAGAGATAGCGTTTCAAAGGTCTCGGATGGTCTCGGCTGCATTTATTAATCGATTCAATTAGACGAGTCTCTTTCGTGGCTATAGAATAATTGAATCCATTATATTTCGCTTGTTAAACGTTGAAAAGAATTGGTTGTTATATAACCGAAAAGTTGATCGAACGTGAATGTTTTTGCAATAGGAAACAGTGTGGAAGGAGATATAATATCTTTATATGTAGATATATATCACTATATCACTACGGCAGTACATGTGTGCATAGGAGACTACTATATAAAGCCGCAGAATTGAAAATCTGCTATAATGGTCCGATCGTAAAGTAATAAACCAATACACCAAAGGTATCGCTAAAAGAAAAGAAAAGGACCAAGACTTTAGAAAATTGATTTGGTTCAGGAGAAAAAGTAGTGAAAGTGCCCTACTAAGATTTTGTATTATTGGGACTCCCAATTTGAAAGCTTTTGGGCCCAGTTTAAAATTGGTTGTATATACGCGTCGAATGACAGCCGATTTGCTTAAATTCGATGCTCCGTTCAAAATTTATTCAAAAAATACTTTTTTTTTGTATATTTTAAAATTAACATTTTTGAGGTTCTGTTTGACAGTTTCAAAAAATTGTAAGGACTTATTTTTAAAATCCTGGAATAATTTTTCTTGTGTTGGGCAGGTCGTTTCAAAAAAAGTCTGTTCTACGACTTTGCTAAACTCTGCACGCCCATAACTAGTTAAGCTACAGTCAAGTGCCATATGTCGTTTAAAAGGTCAAATGCTAATTCCACTGCCTTAACATAATTGGTCTAAATAAAATAGTCTTAGAATTATTTAACTTTTTTTTTAAACTCATTTTTGCAATTTTATTAAATTACTAAAGATTTTTGTTTTATTTTTTCATATATGGCCCTTGAAATTACTATAATATATATTATATAAAACATGTATCTTTCTAAAAAATCTTTTTCGAAAGTTTCCCAGTTCAGAGCAGCTACGGCTGCCCAGACTAGTATGGAATTTCGCTGAAGAATATTTAATTTTTGAAATAGCTGCAAGGGTATATAAACATCGGCTTGTCGAAGCTTGCTTCCTTCCTTGTGTTATATGTTTTTATTGGCATTTTGAGAATATACAAAAATTTAAAAAACCCAAAATTCTGAGAGATACTGGCCGGTCCCATTCGACCGCCTATAGAAAAAAATCGGTGCGTCCTGGCTAACATAATTTGTAGAGATCGGAAAAAAATATTGAAACAAATTCTTCACCTAAAAAAAGTAACAAAATGGCGTCGACTTGAAAACAGAAAATGTTTTTACCCAATCTTTTCGACCTTTTCGAATATTTTAAAAATACTTATAATAAAAATTTTTTTAAGTTCGAGACAAGATATATACATAATTTCAAAGAAATCGGTTCGTGTCAACCACCTCAAAAAACGTAAGTTCGAGAAAAACGCGTTTAAAGTTTAGGAAAAATTTATAATGGCTTGGACACAAGTCGGCTGCATCTCCTAAAATAATTCGAGTTTTAAAAATCTTTTAAGGATCATATATTTAAAAGTCTAAAAATTCAAAATATGCAAAAAAATAAAATGAGTCTACCACTAAGTTAACATGGTCGGTCACTTACTCCCAATACACTAGAATATAAAATATTGTGGTAATAATTGTAAAGTTTATTTTCTTTTGACGTCTGCATGAAGTCAATCAATTATGTTTCTTAGTTTGGTATATTTTTATATATTATTTTATATCAGCTAACTTTTTATTATTTACTTACATATGTACGTTTTTACTCCTACTAATTTGCATGAACAAACACTCCAAATTCAGTTTCCTGACGAATTCGATAAATGAAAAACATCAATGTTAAATGTCCGATTTTGTGGTTTTCTGTTACACGTACTACAGACAGGTCATGTGTCATGAACAGGGAAATTTTCAAACTAATTCGCCATATTTGTGCCCTGTTCCTCTTCAGGTGCTGAGCTTGAGGCCTCCTCTGTGCCTTTGCATCGGAGATGTGGAATTCGCCCTAGAGACATTGGAGGCAGCCTTTAAGTTTCACATGAGCAAAAGCCCTCGCAGCTGGAGAATCAGCCAAAGGACGAGATAGGATAACAATTGTACTTCAGAGCTCATTTATTCACTTTGCTTACAAGCTAGTAATTAAACAACGATATAGAGCAGCATTATGACCAAAAATCGATTCCAAAAGTGAGCGATTTTTGAGCGAGGCTTTGACTTAGTTGTATTTATCCTTAGTTGTAAAAATTAAATTGTGATGTGGATCATGGTCGTTACCCTAAGGCGCGGTTTTTGAGGGAAACGTACGTGTGAACGAAATCCTTTAACATAAAAACTGCTTAAAATAGCGTAATGTTTGGTTTGAGCATAATATAAAAACAAAAAACACGAAAATCGCCTTTGCTTAAAAAAGCTAATGCAAAAATGCAGTCAGTCCAGGAGATTCACTTGTGATGGGGAAGCTCTCGTGTTTCACATGGGGGAACTCCATTCAATGTGGCTCCTGCTAAACTTGTATGTCATGGTGCTTTTCTTCGTTGTCAGCGACTAGCAGCGTCTCTGACAGTTCCTTCCTCGCCTTTTGAACAACCCAAAACATCAGGACCACGCCACAAATGACCTTTAAAGAGACAAAAGTTAGGAATAATTTTGTATCACTTTTACTATTTGCTACTGCATCTAATTTTAATGTGTATATTAGTGCAAAAGAAATGAAGTGGAAAGGACCGCTAAAACCGGAGATATAAAGCTTCATTCATAGGGCATTTTGTGAAATTTGTCGTTTTTTTTCAAAACTTTACAAAACAATAATGTTTTTATACCCTTGCAGAGGGTATTATAATTTCAGTCGGAAGTTTGCAACGCCGTGAAGGAGACATTTCCGACCCTGTAAAGTATATATATTCTTGATCAGCATCACTAGTAGGGTCGATCTAGCCATGTCCGTCTGTCCGTCTGTCAGTCTGTCCGTCTGTCCGTCCGTATTTACGCAAACTAGTCTCTCAGTTTTAAAGCTATCTGAATGAAACTTTCCCAAAAGTTGTCTTTCTATTGCAGGTCGTATATAAGTCGGAACGAGCCGGATCGGACGACTATAGCATATAGCTCCCATAGGAACAATCGAAAAAATAAATAAGAAAAAATTAAAATTTTGCTGTTTTTTAATTTTGTTTTTAGTTCTTCGACATATAGTAATGGTTAAATAATTCAGAATTACGGTTTAAATTTCATCAAAATTGGACGACTATATCATAAAGCTCCCATAGGAACAATCGGAAAAAAAATACAAACAAAATTATAACTTTGCTGTTTTTTATTTTTTTTTTTGTAGTTCTTCGACATATGGTAATGGTTAAATAATTTAGAATTACGTTTTAAATTTCATCAAAATCGGACGACTATATCATATAGCTCCCATAGGAACAATCGATAAAAAAATACAACAAAAATAATAGCTTTGCTGTTTTTTAATTTTTTTTTTAGTTCTTGACATATAGTAATGGTTAAATATTTTAGACTTACGGTTTAAATTACAACAAAATCGGACGACTATATCATACAGCTCCCATAGAAATAATAAAAATATATAAAATAACTATCTAATAATTGAGCTGCAAATCATCATAGCTTCAATGTTTTTAAACATATACGCAAGTAAATCATAACTTTAATGTTTTCAAAAATATTTAATTCTTGCAATATCTGCAAGGGTATATGAACTTCGGCTTGCCGAAGTTTGCTTTTTTTTTTGTTTTGCCAAATTTTGGTTCACGTTTAGACTATCTGTAAACAACATTTTCGACAAATCAAAAATTTAAACATTTTTTTTTATCAAAATCTATTTGGTTTGTAAGATAATGTTAGGGTAAATTTGGATTTGAATTTGGAGTATATCGCGAAACTGCAAGCAATGCAATACAGGTCAAGTTTTCCCTTTTTTCTTACATTTTTTTTGTTTGCGGTATTCAATAAAAACAAGAAAACAAGCAAACTTGGGCAAGCTGAAGTTCATATACCCTTGCAGCTATTTCAAAAATTAAATATTCTTGAAAACTTTAAAATTTTGATTTAATGCGTATCAGTTTAAAAGCATTGAAGCTATGATGATCTGCAGCTCAATTATTCAATAGTTCCTATGTCAGCTATTCGGTATCGTTTTACCATTAAAAGCGTAAATCAAAAAGAATATTTAAAAAAAATTACAAAATAGAAAAGTTACATTCAAAAAAAAAAATTATTTTTATTGTTTTCATGGGAGCTTTATGATATAGTCGTCCGATTTTGATCAAATTGATACCGTAATTCTCAAATATTTAGCCATTATTATATGTCGAAGAACTAAAAAAAAATTTCAAAACAACAAAGTTATTATTTATTTATTTATGTTTCCGATTGTTCCTATGGGAGCTATATGTTATAGTCGTCCGACTTGTGTTCTACCTGCAATATACCCTTGCAGAGGGTATTGTAATTTCAGTCAGAAGTTTGCAACGCAGGAGACATCTCCGACCCTATAAAGTATATATATTCTTGATCACATTCACAAGGAGAGTCGATCTAGCCATGTCCGTCTGTCCGTCCGTCTGTCCGTCCGTTTCTACGCGAACTTGTCTCTCAATTTTAAAGCTATCTGCTTGAATTTTTCCCAAAAGTTCTCTTTCTATTGCAGGTAGTACATAAGTCGGAACGAGCCGGATCGGACGACTATATCATATACATAGCTCCCGTAGAAACAATCGGAAAAAATTGATGTTTATAAGCATATACGCAAATAGTTTAAAAGTTTTCAAGAATATTTAATTTTTGGAATTGCTGCAAGGTTATATGAACTCCGGCTTGCCGAAGCTTGCTTCTTTTCTTGTGGATGTATACTTTATAAGCAACAACATTATCTCGTCCTAGTTTGGAGATCTGGGCACCATTTCATTACATTCAGTTGCCCGCCACCAAATACCAATTACTAATATTAAAGTGACGAGCCACTTACCTCAAAGATAAAGCTAATATATCCCGTCAGCTTGGTATTATTATCATTGAGCACTTCGTGCATGGACCTTAGCGTGGAGCCCAAGTAAACATTGATAATTTGGGCTGGCAGCAGCCCAATCATTGTGGCCACATGGTAGTCTTTCGTATTAATGGAACTGATCTGCGAAAATAATTATCTGTTGTAAGCAGTGATTTCTTAAACGATTATGTAATTATACAATGAAAGGGCGTTTGAAAATGTCATAGTTTACAATGCAAACATCCATAAATAATAAAGGATTCTCCAAATGAGTCCTTTCCGTTTGAATTGCTCAGATGAGCCTTTGCATGACTTACTCCGAATATCACATTCTGTACTCCGAAGGGAATGGGTGTAAGTCGTGTAAAGAGCACGACCCTAAATGCCTTTGGTCCAGATATCACGCGGAGAATAGCTCGCCCCGTGTCATTTTTGATTAGCCTGTAAAAAGAATGAAAATAAACGGACACATTAGATCACTATGAACGGCAGTACATATATTGACGATGAGCACCGGTAAGCATGCGCAAGGAGACTATTATATATAGCCGCAATATTCGAAGTCAGCTAAGAATAGTACGATCTTAATACATGATATAGCAACCAAAAGATATCACTTTTATAAGAGTTTGTGCATACTAAGCGATTTATATAGTCTTTTGGTTTCCGAGAAATGGGGGTGCAAATTTTGTATTACTTATATAACATGGTTGTATTCTGGCATTAAACACGCGTCCCACGACACAACAAATATCTAAATCCGATACTCCGTTAAAAAGATATTTAATAAACAAAACAGATACAGCATTTTTAAAATGGGAACGTGTTTCCGTTTTTGGTTTGTATGTGCGTACCAAAGCGATGTTTTATGGTCCTGAAACCAATTTTACTGTATTAAGCAGCTCGAGCTGAAAAACTTATGTTCTAACACATTTTGGAAAATATCCTGGTTTGGCGGTAAATCATAAAAAAATATAGATTTCACACGCCCACAACTTTATTATCGTGACGATCGCACCTTCAACTCCAAAAACATCTGATATCACATTGTGTGACAACTATTTTTTATTTACCAAAAAAAATTACTTTATTTTTATTTAATTTGTTTTTTAATCGACATGCTTTGAAATGGGTTAGTAACAAGACTGATTTAGTTGTGCAGCTTTGTGTGAATAGTAATTAAATAAAAATAAAGAATTTTTTTTTGGTAAAATAAAAAAAAATCGTCACAAAATGTGATATTAGAAGTTTTTGGAGTTGAAGGTGCGATCGTCACGTTAATTTTACCTCGTCAAGAGGTGTTTTTGTTTGATATATAAAATATAGTCATAAACACATTAACGTTTTATAGAGTCAAGGTCCTCATATCTATGTTTGCGGTTGTCTACCGTTCGGCAGTTTATTAGTCTACGGTACCCTATAAAAAAATTGGTGTGCAAGTCTATCATCACTGTGGACGGTCGTCAACGTAGTGTAAGTGAACCTTTTTCGCCTCTTGTCTTGGCAATAATTGGAAATAAATAATCTTACTTTTGGAGGGAGTAGTAATATAATTGACAAAATACCCTGGGACAGTGAAACCCACTTTCATAATTAAGGGAAGTGTTAAAATGTACCGTTATCAGCTTTTGCTGTATGCATTTAAGTCTTACAGTCTCGCCTGATAAGGCAACGAAAAGCCACTGTCTGATAGATTGGTGGTGTCTTAAGCAACCCAAACGGAGGATGAATCAATGAGTACAATGACTAGCCCCGGGTTTTAGGTGACTTCGTATCGTTCGTCTAAATGTGTATACTTATTCACCACATTTTATTTGAAATGAAATAAAAACCACGTGTTAAACCTTTATCATATACGTAAAACTTTAATTTTAGTTATAGTTTTTGAAATAAAGTTTCCATTTGGAAAATGTTTGTTGGGTCCATAGATATAGACGAACGGTAACATATAGAAAATAACTGGCCTCTACTCTACAATGTCTCTAAAGAGTGGGCGGGATCAGATTTGAAATAAACTTGGGCTATTGCCAGAATCTACAATTTAAATAACAAATCTGATAGTTTCCGAGATCTTAACGTTTATTAAAAATTGTAAAGTTCAATTTAAAACCACAGGTATCTTTAATATTTACAAGTAGTTAACAGTTTTACTATTACCATTACCATAGGGAAAACTGATTTTGCAAAATGCTAATTTTACGATTTTTCATTCTGCTAAAGTTTTCTAACCGAAAAAGAAACCGACTAAAAAAACCCTTAGTTAGAGGAATATAAATACTTTCTAAATACAAATAAAGATGTTGTCCCGCTCGCGCTGTCATTCGCTTTGCTGGATTTTTGAGCCAAACTTTTTATACCCTTTACTCGTAGAGTAAAAAGTTTTAAGGTCGGAGGTTCCATTTTTACATTAAAAAATCAGCTTATTATTGCCTGTTAAAATAAAAAAAATGTTAATAAAAAACGTTTGTTTGTCCGAAAGTGTTTACTGTTTAAAGGATGCGATAAAAATTTTATTTAGATCGGACCGTATTTTTTGAGTTACGTTACGCACCGACTGGAAAAACGTAGTGTTGAGTAAAAAGCGTCTCTAAATTTTTTAGTCCGATTGAGACGAACTTTTCACAGGATATTTCTGAGATGTTTTACTTTTATATACAACATTTGCAAAAACAAAATTTGTTTTAAGTTGCAAACCATTTTGCCCCCTTACCATTAAAGAAATGGGTTTAGCAAAAATAGATTTTTAGCTATTACAAGGAAGTAATCACTTATAATCCGAAGTCTTACTATAACAAATCGTTTTTTAATATCTACAAACATCACATAAATATATATTGTCGATGGTACACACATTGATATCCACAAGATAACTGGTGATGGCCTTTTCAGCGCGGCAGTTCGTGAACAATTTCTTTTTTTCAGTTTCCCTCAGCGAGGTCATTCAGCTGGAGCTTATCATTTGATCCGCCCTGACCACCGTCTTCCCACAATCGTGGCGATCTGACTCGGCTGGCAGGTGAGCATACGGCCTCAATTGCCTGCCGCTCGCTGGGACAGCGGGCAGTGAGCACCTCTACGGAGTAGTCATCCCGTATGTGAAGGGTGTCGCCCAGCTGACAGAGCAGTGCCCCTAAACTCGGGATACGCCTGACAGCAGTCGTCGGGAATGGAGATGGACAGGCGCAGCGACACCACGTTTCCGGGTGCGAATGGGTAGTCGAGCAGTCTCCGACTGGTGTCCCGACTATCTAGGCCCACGTGCGAGACGACAATTGGCGTACAGTTGTACTTGCGGGCCACCTCGACAGTCTCGGCTGCACTCCTGTTGCCTTGGGGCAAGATCCGGAGCTCCCTAAGGTGTCGCGCCAGAAGGATTAAATATGCGGCATGCAGTTCCAGAGGTGTGCGAACTGTACCCTCATTTCCAGTGGACTGTATCAACGAGCACAGATCGCGGCGAATGTCCAGCAGTGCACCGTACAGCATTTTCTGGGGAGGCGTGAACCGGCCCGAACTGGGCCAGCACCTGGCCAATGCGCCTTGGTAGCCTCCGTACTGGCAGCCAGCATCCATTTGCCACAGCCCATTGGCGTCCAAGCCGCAGGTCACTGCCGACACGTTTGGATGGGCGTGTCGCATACGGCACTTGTAGTCGAAGGATGTAGCCAGCTCTTTTGGATTGCGATGGTGCTGGGCTATCAGCTCCGCCATGGATTCGGCGGCAATTGCGTTAGCCCGCCGCAGGGCACTCTGCTCCCGGGGGGTCTTAAAGGTGCGTGTGTACTGGAGGATGTACCGGGGGTTACCTAGAGTTTTGTTGGCCTCCACGGCCACCTCTTTCACTATCCGGCTGACTGGATTCGAGGGCTCGAAAAAGTGCCACAGTTCGGGAGTTTGATCCCTTAGCAACCAAAGCAAACTTTTCTTAAGCATGGTTAGGGGTAGCACATCGTCCACGTGGTGCATATGGCTATAAATCGTGGACAGCTGGGAGTCAACTTCCTCGGAAAGGAAGAGCAGCGCGCCAGCCTTTCGCTTCCGGCTGCGATGGAGTACCAGGGCTGCTCCTGGCCTCAAGCAGTCGCAGAGATAGAGAAACTCGCATTTCTGCCGCAAAGGACATCTGCGGAGTGAGTCGACCCCGGCCACCACCAGAACGTGTGCAAACATCCGGTTTTTCCTCTGGGGCTCCTTAAACGCGTCCTTTGCCTGCATATAGGCATTAAGATCCTCCAAGGCCATGGATCGGTGCAGGTCGATCTCTTCGGGCACCATGACTGCACTGGGCATCGGATCGTTGTGGAGGTACTCGGCCATTGTGGGGAACTGGCCTCCGGGGGAGTCTCGGGAGAACCTTTCGATCAGGTCGGGCACTGGGAGCGGTTGAATTCTTTTAGCGAACTCGGAGGACGGGACCGTTGGCAGTACCAGGTGGACATCACTCCGATCCGAAGCGGCCAATGCGGCACACTGACGACGCACACCAAGCCATGTAAAATACTTAAAATTTCGAACGGATCGTAGCATTGGAGAATCAAAGGAAGCACACTGGGCAGAGGGGACTATATGGACTATAGTTGGTCGGAGACTGTTGTACGATGGAGTGCCTGATCTCCGTAAAAACGTATTTTGTAAAACACGAAACACTCACTTTTCCCAATACAATTTTAAATCGTACAGGGCGACCTCTAAAGCACAGCTATAGTGACTATCCCTTGACATAAACCCAAAATCATATTTTTTATGTTCTTATAAAAAAGTTTCCAACCAAATTTAAGCACAATTTTACCTTTCCTGTCATCAAAAATATGGGAATATGTTTTTAAATTCGAAGCCATTTTATTACGAAATCTAGAATTTAAGAACGTTTGCCGTTTTTATGGAAGCTTATCTAATTCTGGTTCACCATATTTTCTAGAAACAATTGCATTCACACAGAAATCTTCTCAGTTGATATTTGTATGTTAAGTTTTTACCACCTCATATCGAACAAAAGATTAACTTGTTGACGCTTTTTATACCCTTGCAGAGGGTATTATAATTTCAGTCAGAAGTTTGCAACGCAGTGAAGGAGACATGTCCGACCCTATAAAGTATATATATATCTTGATCAGCATCACTAGGAGAGTCGATCTAGCCATGTCCGTCTGTCCGTCCGTTTCTACGCAAACTAGTCTCTCAGTTTTAAAGCTTATCTGCATGAAACAAAAGTCGGAACGAGCCGGATCGGATGACTATAGCATATATCTCCCATAGGAACAATCAGATAAATAAACGAAAAAAAAATTATAAGTATTGTACTATTAGTTCTTTAAGTAAATGTAGACTATATTATTACCAAACAAAAACACCTCATAACGAGGTAAAATGTCGTGACGATCGCACTTTTAACATACAAAATTTCTGATATAAAATTTTGCTACGCATTTAAATAAATAGGCACTTTTTATTGCATCTATGGTGATTTTCACTTCAATTATTTGATATGATATCGTTTTCCGATTTTCATAACATTTTATGCGTACATAGTTCTAAATTATTTAACCCAAAATATTACAAAAAAAAATTAAAAATTAGAGAAGTTACAAATTTAAAATTTTTTTTGGTTATTTTTCGGTTCTTCTAGGTTGCGTAGAAACGGACGTACGGCCGGACAGACAATAACTAATCACCTGCAAATTGAAAAAAAATTAATTTTAAAATTTGAACTGCTAACTTTTTTCACATCGATTGTTCCAATAAATTTAAAAGGCACAGTCGACCGGTTTTAATGAAATCAAAAGCCAGTTCTGTTGGCTTTGATCAAATAATACAAATAAATAATAATAATAAATGATATAGCAATCGAAAGGAAGTTTTAGAAAGTTTAAATGGGAGTGAAAGTGCGAACAAATTTTGTCCTTATATTGGAACTGTTGGGGCCGGAGCAGCATTAAACCTTTTGTGGCACTGCTGTATTTTGGCATTAATTACGTGTGTAATGACACCTCGGTCATCTCAATTTGATTATCCGTTCAAAAGAAATTCAACAAATACGAATTTTAGAGCATTTTTGTCCGCTTGTTTGTTTGCACGGTGAAATTTTTGATTTAGAACCTCAAAACCCCTTTAATGTTGTAAATAAAAAGCTTTGTTGGAGCGCGACGAATAACAAAATTGTAAAATGTGTATTTATTAAGTTGAATGCTTAATAATTTTTCGTCACATAATTTAATATCAGAATTGTTGTGCGTCGTAGGTGCGATCGGCATATTTTTTTTACCTCCTTAAGATATGTTTTTGTTTGTATCAAATATGGGCATTTCCAGGAAAAAGTCATCCAAGCCCCAAAAAGTAAACGTTACAAAATTTTTGTGTTGGTAAGTAAAATATTAAATAAACACTCAAATATTGATAAACGATTTCATTGGAGTCCATTCCTTCCGGTTCCACTAAGATATCCGACTTTGAAACAGAAGCAACATTTTGTTTAATTTTCGTTTAGTTGGTATGTCTTCTGTGGAAAACATTGAAGCTATGAAGATTTTTAGGTCAATGATTCGATCGTCCCTATGACAGCTATTTGTAATCGATTTCCGATTTTAATAAAAGTAAAAGCGTAATTCTAAAATTCAATTCAATTTTTTTGTAATTTTCCGATTTTTTCCATAGGAGCTATATGCTATAGTAGGCAGATTTTATTGAAATTTAAACCGTAATTTTGAAACATTAAACTAATACTATGTTAAAAAGAACAAAAAAAAACAAAGTTTTATTTTTCTTCATTTCTTTTTCTTTGTTTCTATTAGAGCTATATGCTATAGTCGTCTGATGCAGATCGTCTCGACTTATATACTACCTGCAATAAAAAGACAACTTTTGGGAAAGTTTCATGCTGATAGCTTTAAGACTGAGAGACTAGTTTGCGTAGAAACGGACGGTCAGACGGACAGACGGACATGGCTAGATTGACTCTCCTAGTGTTGCTGATCAAGAATATATATACTTTATAGGGTTGGAAATGTCTCCTTCACTGCGTTGGAAACTTCTGACTGAAATTATAACACCCTTTCAAAGGGTACAGTAACCACTTTTTCACAATAAATTCTTAAAAGTTGTACCTGCTTTTTCGATTTTTGAACTAAATACGTCTTCTCAAATGACACGATTGTTTAGATAACTAAAAATATCAAGTCTTAGACATGATACTTGCAAGACGTGTATTTTGACAAAGCACTTACCTTTGCACGGGAATGCGGTGCCGGCAGCTGCGAATCGTGGCATGGGCTACGGCAATGCCGAGGTTGGCGCCTAGAATCACGGTGAACCAGCCACGCAGGCAACCGAACAGGTAACCGGCGGTGACGAGCAGGACGAAGTAGCCCACCACCACGGGGAAGCTGACGAGGGCGAAAAGCGCCATGTACACGGCGAAGGTCAGCCAGGGGTTCTGCATCTCGATCCAGAAGAGGAGCTGGCGGGCGTAGTCCCGCGTCGCCCAGCCGACGAAGATAAGGGCGGCCAGGATGCAGGCGGGCACCAGGCAGCCGAGGTACCAGTTTCGGGTGAGGAAGCCGTGGGCGCGCCCCCACCAAGAGTAGCGCATCCGACTGCGGAGCAGGGAGGTGGAGCGGGTGGCCCTACGACTGGGGGTGTTGCTGGCGAGGAAGGGCTCGCACTCACTGCCCTCCGAGGAGTCCAGGGCCAGCAAGGCGGCGGAGGAGGCATCGGACTGGCTGGTTGGACAGCTGGGCAGTGGGTCAACCTCCAGTCCGCTGGAACAGCTGACCTTGATCAGCTGTGCGGAGGCAAGCGCTGAGGGGGCGGGAACTGGCTTCTGCATATTGCTGTTGTTGCTCGCATATCCGTACGTGTTGTTGTTGTTGTTGCAACAGCTGTTCGTCCCGAAGTCCGTCGACGACATGGCCAGGATTTACATTTAAATTTACAGTTGTCTCTGGCACTACCTTTCTCCGTTTTCTCTTTCACTTAGCGCTACGAAATTTCACTTATGCGCACCCGCATCCGCGCTAAAACAGATGCTTTGGAATTTACTGGTGGGTGTGAATTAGGTGAAACATTTGGCAAGGCAACCGAGTGCCAGAAACCGTTGTTTTTATTGTCTTAATTCAATTGAAATAAGTGTTTTTTTATATTTATTTATTAAGTAACTTCCTATCTGTAACAGCAGGAATTTCTTTGGTTGTCCCGTGTGAACGGGTAATCACTAAATTTATTACGCTTTTGTTGTTTTTATATGTGGCTCAACAAACTAGAGGTGGAGAAACATCGATGCCAACATCGATATCATCGATGATTTTAAAACATCGGGTTTGTCGATGTTTGGCGGGGCAACATCAATGTTTTTCCATCTCTATTCTGCCGCAATTATGTTAGGAAAACGATGATTTAACAGAGGAATGTTACGAAATTGACGATCTAACATAAATCGACGTTACAAAATCGACATTTTTGAATTTTGAACTTCGAACAAACCCGATTCCGGCTCCATGCTAGAGGAGAGTTTTGGAGCTGGCAGCAGCTCTTTTTGCCGTTTCGTTTGGCGGGCAACATCGATGTTTTCAATCTCCAACTACGGGCAAGAAAGACCTGTAATTGAAAGTATGAAAATATATTTAATCTTTTCACTACAATATTGTCTTACAATTTTGTGTTCTATTGGTGGAGGTAAATACATTCCTGAAAAGTAAGTTGTATTAATAAAGGCTGTATTTATTTGGGTATGCTTTGACTTGTCCGCATTTGCGTACATTACATGTAGTTGCAGCCTTTAAATATATCTAGCAACATCAAAGTTATTTGAAAATTTTGAGGATCCGGGACCAAAAAGGAAGCGAAAAGTTTCGATATGTAAAAAACAAACCTTCTCGACCATATAGACCATATACCATAGAAATATATTTTATATAAGTATGGAAAAAGCCAAAATTTAACTGCATCGGAGATATTTGTTGCAATACAGCAATGACTATGCTCGCAAACGATTATGAAATATGATAGATGTCGATGTCTATTCATTTAGTCGTGTTGTGGAAGAAGGGTTTATAGGAGCTGTTCAGATTAGCAGTGAAAACATTTGTCAAAAATCCCAACTGTTTCCCACGAATGGACTGTGTGGAAAAAAGGTATTAAACCGTTTTTATTTGCTTCGATAATTAAATATATCGATGCACTAAGAAAATATAAGGCAACGATAAATCGACTTTCTTTCATCTTTAATGCTTTTCCGGAACTTGGTCACACTAACCGCGCAGCTGATATGGAATTAAGTAACAACAAACGCGATATAGAGCTTCAATATGCTGTCCAGGCGGTCATGGTTGAGCCCGTATATGGGATACCTTGGGCTGTCATCCAGGCTGCAGCACGGAGCTAGACAGGCTGAAAATGACCAGCCAAGCGGCTTATTGCCCGCCTACTCGGATGCGGAACGGATGAAAATCCTGCAGGCGATAAACGAAAACGGCGTGGATCAGATGACCAGGTAGGTATGCACCTCGCACCACACCTGTAGTCCTACCTGACCTTTCCATTCGATCCAGCTTCGACATAACTAAGGCCAGGGCCGCCAAGCTGCACAGCTGGAAGACTCGCCACGGTCCGCTGCAAGACCTCGGTGACATCCTGTGCGTGGAGGGATTCGGCTTGAAGGTGGCAACCAAGTTCTTCAAGAGTCTGCTCGAGCCGTTGGAAAGTAGGAGCAGCGGAGTAGTCGGAAAGAAGCGAAAGGCTGCGCGAGTTGCGCCCTTCATAACACCGGCTATTGACGAGGCGCAGCGTCTACGAATAATCTCCACTGTGGGCGTGCGCATCGGAGTAACAAGTGTAAGCTGGGCGCGATTGGAGATCGGGAGCAGTGAGGCACCCTGCACGCTCACCGATTGGCATCACCACGAGCTCAACGACAAGAAGCTGCACTTGTCGGAGCTCACACGACGATGCCTTTACGTCTCCCACCAGATTCCGCAGGCCGACTGCTACGTCCTGGAGAGTCCACAGATGGCCCAGGCCAGCAGCAACCCGGGCAGCATCGATCAACAGAACGTCAACATACAGAAGGCCCAGGTGGCGGCCATCATGAGCTACTCGTTAATGTCCCGGTCGGACGCCGAAGAAGACAAGGCCAACAGCCTCTTCTTTATGCGCCGGTTCCTGTCAGCCCGCCTCTTCAATCACCTCGTTGGCACGGAGCGCGTGTCGTCCGAGGACACAATATTGGCCATGATGCGGACCGTATTCCAATGTGAAAGATGAGCTCCCCAGTACGGAGCGTTCGTTGCACAACGAGGTGCACTTTCCCGCCGACCTACGCCACGCATTCTCGCAGCAGGAACGCTACCAGCGCGAGCTTCTGGGCCAGGCCTTTTTACTTAGCTTAGCCTTTACTCGCCTCGTGCTCTTGCAGGATCCGCAGAGCATCGACTCGGTGTCCCGCAGCTCTAAGGGCTCTCTTCCGGGAGATGAAGGTTGCGAAGTTGGGGCTGTGTAACATAAAGGATTGTCAACGCATTACGTTTTATAAGTATAAACTATTAAAGCAGACCCTCCCTGGAAATAAAAGGGACTCCTCAAACTGAAACAAATTTAATTTCCTCTAAATCGAATTCGAAAAAGATTTTCTTACACTGGTCACCAAAAAAAAAAAAACCTTAGGACTAAACGCTTATGATTTACACGTTTAAACTTACTATCATGTCAAAGATTTTGAAAAAACTCGTTAAAGTATAATTTTTTCTACTTTTAGGTGATTCCCTAATTGGCTCATTTTGCAATGAGTTAATTTGTTAGTTTTGGTAAATAACACATAGTCATTAATTCTATCTTGTTGGACATTTTATAGGCTTCCGTAAATTAAAATGTGTTTAAAAAGTAGAAAAAAGTTATATATGATTCTAAAAAAAAAAGGAAGTCGATTTTCTTTTTAAATTTGCCGATTGTTTCTATGTCAGCAATATGACATCGTTGTCCGATGTAAATAGTATATATTCGTATTCGAAGATATAATTTTTTAAAATTTATGTTTCCGATTGATACTTGTACAATTTATAATGCAATGCTCTTGGAAACAATTTTCAAAAAAAAACTTACATTTTCATTTTTGGTGTTATGTACACAATAAGTGTTATATTTTAGCTAAATTTTTTTAGACTAAAAAAATATTTATTTGCAAAAATCTAAAGCTAATCTCCGGGAGCTCCTCTCAAAAAAGGCGTTTTGAGGTGACTTGACCCTCCGAAATTAAAAAAACGAACAGATTTAGTTCACGAACAGATTTATAATCAAGTAATCAATCGAAGGAATAAGCAAAAGAAAGTTTTTCTTACAAAATGGTGGTTTCTTTAAAAAAAAGTATTTTTGAGCAAAATTTCGGTCTTAAATTGCTTATAAAAAATATTGATCGGAAAAAGTTTTTAATTAATTACCAAAAATATAAGTCGCTCGTGTTAAAATTTGAGTTGAATCGGCTGTTTTCGAGTAATGTTGGTAAAACGCGCTTAAAGTTTGTACCTTCGAAAATATAAACCGGAACGATACAATATTTTCTGTGCATTTTTAAATATATGTACATTAAGAAAATAATATAAAAAAATTATATTTTTTAAAAATTCTAACTATATATAGCCCCCTTAATGTTGCAAGCTCAAGTTTTTATATGCCCTTACGGCAAACATAGATCGGCTTTAGTGTTGCTGCAGCAATTGATCATGATCAAAATATATGATTATGTATGTATGTCTCCTTGTTGCAAACATACTACTGAATTTCTACTCTGAAAGAGTATAAAATTAATTACATACATACATACATAGGTAGAACTGAGGACGCATTATTTGGTATTTTATTCTTGGAAATAAATCAAACGGGAAAGAAAGCTGACTTGAGCCGAAGATTTAATATTTTTGCAGTTAAAGGATGGATTCGAAACGGTATAAAACCGTTAATATTTGTTCCTCTGGCAGCTTTTGAAATACTCTTGCAAACGCTATAGAAACAGACGGACGTGGCCATATCACCTCGTTACGCTTTATAGGGTTGGAAATGTTTTCTTCACTGCGTCACAAATGAATGAGTGAACAAAATAGAATTGTTCACTTAAGTGAGTGAACTGAACAGAATAATTGATATTGTTCATTGATACTTCTTCAGTTACTCAATTGTTCAGTTGCTCAGTTATTGAGTTAAGCAGTTGCTCAAAGATCATTATTCGCTCATTGTTTTATTAGCTGACTAGTTCTTTCCTTATATTATTTAATCTAAATATGTATAGATTTCAAATCTGTTCTGATTTTCATAATCTTTGATAAGAGGGGTGTTAACAATAACGTAGGCCAAATGAGACAGTATAAAAACCAACAAAATTGTCAGCTAGTTAAACTTGTGAGCAAACTTGATCAACTAAACAACTAAATAATTGAGCAAATAGATAACTGAACAAATGGGCAACTGATCAAGTGAGCAACTGAACAAATGAGCAACTGAACAAGTGAGTGAGTTTGTTCACTCAATAAAAAGTGAGCAACTGAACTTGTTCACCAAAGTGTGCGAGTTTAGTCAACACTACAGGTTAGACACTTGATTCAAGTTAATTGATTGACACGGCAGTTAATGGTGATCAAGAAATATATATTTACCTTATAAGCGCCAAAAATAGTCTCCTCCACTCCTTCTGCAAAGTTTTAACATATTCAATCAAACGCAAAATATAGGCAAGCCAATTTTATTTAATGCCTCACAATCTGTAATTCTTATTGCTTTTTAAAGCATTGTCGGTTACGTGAATTGAGTTGATTCATAAACCAAGTCGTTTACAAAACCAAAATGCACTATTTTTGATTCTTCTTTTCAGTGCCGTTTACGCTAAAGTCGTTGTCGGAGAGCTTCTGAAGAGGGCGCGAGTGCCTCGGCAAGTTCCAAGCCCCTGTGTTCCTTTCGGCAGAAACACCGGCTGCGCGAGTGGGACGACGCCCGCCGAGACTGGGAAATTCTCCGACTTCGTTTAAGTCGGCGGTGAAAGCGGTGTGGTCAGTGGGAGCATAGGAGCTAGATGCGACGGAACGTCTGCTGCCAGTGGGCGACGTGTCGCGGGATTGGTTCTCTTTCTTGACCCGCGAACCTGGAAGCGAGTAGAAAGAGTCGAATGAAGAGTCTGGCGCGAGTGAGGAGGCGTCCGAAGGGATGATCCGGTAGCTCGGTTTCGTTTTGGGGGGTATGTGCTTTCCGGGTTGGACGGTGATGGCCAGGTCGCCACACATGAAATCGCTGAAGGTGTAGGCCCATCTAGTCACCATACTCTGGGTGCAGTACTTGGTGCGGTCGTTCTCCTCGTGGAACTGCAAAAAGTCATCAGGGAACAACTCAACATACATAGATTCGGTTTTTTTCAAAGTGTATTCTTACCTGACATGCGATCTCGGGTGTAAATTCAAAGAAGTCTTTCGTGAAAAATGCGTCAGTCACGAATTTGTTGATACTTTCGTCGGGCAAGCCGGCAATATCCAAGACTTCCTTCTTCAGTATGAACAACAGGTACTGGATGTCAAACACCTGAATCCTCTGGCCCCCGTCGCGGGCGTCATCCTCATCCTCGCAGGCCAAGTATTGAAAGCACGACTTTACCATGGTAATGTTTTCGGAGGGTGTGAAGACGATGAGCTGGTCTCCCTGGCATTTGGCCAAGTAGCCGACTATGTTGCGGTACAGCTTGGCCATGTTCTTCTCCCCAAGCGCGTTGGGCGGCAGCGGCAGGTTGTGAGTGGTCGACGAGTGGTGCTTGGCATCGCTGCCCTGCCCAAAAATGATCTGGCCGGGGTCGATCAGGCTGCTATAGATGGACCTGATGCCCTCCTTCAGCGAGTACTCGCAGGCTGCGAACTCGGCGGGCACGTAGATGTCGGCGTTCACTGCCTTGGTGAAGAAGTTGAAGGCTGCGAAGACGAACTTGGTGTTCTCCAGATCTGCACCAAATAGGAAGCACATTGGAAGTCACTTGGGATAAGGTCTCTTCGCTATACGTGGCTTACCATGGGACCTCTTGGCGTCCATGACGATGCGCTCGATGGTGCGCTTCATGTGCATCAGGCTCTCAGCCGCTTCGCGTTGCGCCAGTTCCACCTGGGACACCGCCTGGCCGTGGCAGTTGAGGCGTTCCGTCTTGGCCCGCTCCCTCACGTCGGCGTCCTTGGCCCCAGAGTTGTAGGGGCCCCGCTGCTGGACCGTCATTTTCTGAGGGAACGGGAACGGTGCTTGGGTTAGCCCGTGGCGATCGGGTGCTGAATCAGGAAACCTACCTCCCAAATGCTGCCGCAGTGCGAAACAGCCTGCGCTATCGTCATGCGGCGGCCCTCGGCGTTGCGGTCCCGCCACTCGTTCACAAACATCATGAAGCCACTATGCTTCTTAGGGGCCATCCTAGCTGGGCGTGGCTAGTCGAAGGGGCGTGATATGGGACGGGGTTAGTGTGGCTAATGTCGTGCACGTGTGCGCGAGCGAGCGAGATAGCGAGCGGCAGGAGAGAACCAATGAACGGGCAGAAATACAGGTTTTAGATCCTGTTGGAATGGTTTCCACCGAAAATTGATTCTTTTCTATTCTATTCTAGTTTCTCGACCGCACAACTGACTTCACTTGGAAACCACTAAAAGGAAACCTGTAAACAAATCTCGAGTTGAAAACTGAGAAATCAAATGTGATGACGCTTTAAATTTCTGGTTACTGTAAAAAAAATCTACAGTAAAGCGAGTACAATGACCTCAAACGTTACGCAACACTCAAAGGGTACTCGAAAAATATCGATTCTTTAAAAACTATAACAGCTTTAAACTTAAATGGTATGCAACTTAAAAATGTACATATATAATTTGCCAAAAGTACAAGTATTTTCACTATCAGCCCCGTCCCAGTTTTCACTTCCGAACGATTCACACGGATTTGAATTTCCCAGACCTGTTCCAATTTTCACTTCCGAAAGATTTGCACGGAATCTAAGTTCTGTAAATTCTCTGTTGACTTCCGCAAAAACTGACGGATTCAGATCCACAAGAACAAAAACAAACTATTTTAAAATACTTTGCGATAACTTAAAGTGAAAATGGAATTTTTACCCTATTCTATGATGTTTTAGAAACATTGTTGGACTTTTTAAATATTTTAAATTTTTAAAAATTATTTTGTGATGGAACTGGAGTTTTGCAAATCCGCCGCGCCTGTTCTAGTTTCCGAACGAATTTGATAGAAACAAAGCAAGAGTTGTCACGGTACGAAATTATGTAAGTAAATGTATGTAAGAAAAACGAATATTTTCTCTATTTAAAATTCATTTTATTAGGAGGAAACGTAAGAATAACAAATCAAACGTCATATTTACGAAGTTCATGGAGGAGAATGTGGATATAGCCCGGGTGTTTGTGAAAGATGACAGATCTGGCAAATGAAAAATATTAGTAATGCATCTTAAAATAAGTTGAATTTGTTATTTTTGGTTACCAACCGTGTTGGGGTGTACCTAAATTATTGTACCTAGGTAAACTTTTTTGATACCTTATACCTTACCTAGGAAAACAATTATGAGGCTATCTTTTACCTTACCTAGGTAAAGATTTTTATTTATCTTAAAAACTTGTTATAATGTGTATTAAAATATTTAAAAACCAAATATTTGTTTTTTAAACAAAAAAATATATATAAATTTTTGTTGGGTCGATTATTTTACCAATATTGGCATTTCGGACACAAAAAGAAGGAATTTTTAAAAGTTAATTAATCTTAAACCAGTTAAAACTTTTTAGTGGTTTACATTTTTTTATTTGTTGTATCTTAAACTTAAGTATGAGTTGAAATGAACTTAATCCGGTTTCTACCTTTTTTCTTTTAAAAATCCTTAAAATTTTAGTTGGTTAAAAAGATCAGTCTTTTTAGAAGATAGTCAGCTTAATTTCAGGGGAAATCAAACAAATTCTTCATTAGTTGTTATCGCGTTGACCACTTAAAAAAAATAATTTAAAGTAACAAAACGGCGTCGACTTGAAAACAAAAAATGTTTATTAACCAACTTTATAGACCTTTTCGAATATTTTAAAAATACTTATAATCAAAATTATTTCAAGCCCTAAGCAGACGCGATAGGGATACAAGATGTCTACCAAATTTCAAGAGAATCGGTTCAGTAGAACTTGAAATATCATGTCAACCCCGTCAAAAAAGTATATTCGAGAAAAACGAGTTTAAAGTTTAGGAAGCATTTATAATGGCTCAGACGCCACGTCACTAAAAAGGCTGTATTTCCTAAAATAATTCGAATTTTGAAGAATCATAGAATCATATTTTTAAAAGTCTAAGCATTCAAAATAAATAATAAATAATAAAAAAATTTAATTTTTTCAAATTTCTAGACCAGAATACCCCATTAAGACAAATTAAGTTAAGGCAGCCTGATTATAATTTAAAAATTTATTTTCAAAACATTTCTCAGGTCATTAAACGAAATAAAAGCAGGAAAAAGTATTTCTAAAAACAGTGCTGAAAACAAATCCTTAGCGCAAACTACAAAGATGCTTAGGATTCAGCCAGCTACCACGGGACATGAGTCGATCCCTATGAGTCATAGGCCTGGGGAAAAGGCACCTAAGCGACCAGCGACGTCACTTTATTCGAACCTAAAGAATTAGAATTATCTGCAGACGGAGGAACCACCTGGTCGAGTTTGAGGAACACAAATCCGATCCGTTAACTTATTTGTTCATTTAAGCTGTAACGACGAAACTTGTACCTGGACTTTGGTCGCTGACCAACACTTGCGCTTGGTTTTTGAACGTATGATCGCGGCCCGTACTACCGATTGCAGGAATTTCGTTTATAGCATACATACATACATATGTAGATGTGTTGCTTTAAAAAATGTAAAACAAATAAAAATATATTAACAATATTTATTTAGGCTTTCCAGGAACAGGAAACTGCACTATATTCTGCTCCCTTTCCCTGCTAAACATATGGCTTCGGACAAATAATTTTGAAATCAGACGTTAATCGAACCAACGATGGCCGCCAGTCAGAGCGAGGATGACCAGGCTCAGCCGGAGTCGATGCCAATCGAGCATTGCATAACAGATCTAGCCAGGACTGGACATACCAAAGAGCCGGCGGACATCGACTTCAGTATGAGCAGAGGTCGCCTCGCATTTTTGGGTGCCCAAACCGTGAGCGATTCTGTCCAGGACCGGCCTCTAAAACCTAATTCCCCGGAGTTTCCGTCCGAGGATCCCACCCCATGGCTTAAGTGCTGCGGTCGTAACTTTATGCGTTCAATATTCTCGATCCAGCCAAGCCCAAATACCAGGCCCGTGCTCACCCGTCGTCGACGAGGTACATTCCCCGTACGCAGCCAGAACGACTCCTAACTTACGCATACCATTTAACTCCCGTAACCTATGTATGTAGTACAAATAAAAACTATAGTTCTTAAACGTTAAATTAAAGAATTACTGAGGAACCCCTAGAAATAGCTGCTGGGGTGGTACTGCCCAGAGTAGCCTGTGGGCCACTCTGGGTAGGCGTTAAAGGCGGGTAGTGGCGAGTAGATGTCCGGCCGGAACACGTCCTGGATCCGGTGACGCAGGTCGTGTGGATCCAAACAATAGAGGGATCGCGTTGTGGCCAAACGGCGTCTCAGGTCGAAGGGAACTAGCTCGTGCGGATGTTGGCTGTAGGGTCCGGGCGCCAGGTAGCCGGGAAAGTGCTGCGCACTGTATTCCAGGTGGGTGAAGTGCGTATAGAGCACTTGCTGGATCAGGGGGCGGTAGCAGGTGTTGGCGCAGCTTCTTTGGGCGGGTTAACCGGTTGTCGTGCTGCGTGACCATTGGAGAGATGGGCCTTGGCAAGATGGGGGAGGAGGAGGCAGGAGGTGGCTGGATGCGACTTTGTAGCTGCTTGGCCTCGACTGGACTCGCCACTCGGTCGGTCATAATAGGCTTATCCTTAAGTGATTCTAAGGGTTTGTTCTGTGCAGGCTGGGACACACTCCTCTGACGCTCCTCGTGCTGAATCTTCGGACTTCTGGAAGACTGGCGGGGCACGATCTTAGGTTTCCTGCATTTGCTTCCTGAGCGCGCCTTGGGCGCGCTTCTCGAAGACTCTCGCAGCAGGACATTTGCTGATATGGACCTGCTCCTGGAACGCTTTCGGAACGGTATTCTTCTTGGCCGGGAGCTGCTCTTCGAACGCTTCCGGAACGGAACCCTGTTTCCCAAGCGCCGACGCACCAGGTTCGTGGCTGACCTAGATCTGCTCCTTGAACGAAGACGAGGCAAACGTGCTGGCGAATACCGCCGGATACCGTGCCTCCATCCAAATCCGGGAGGATCTAGGCCGACCCCGGTAGCAACTGCTATGTGTGTGCCTAATGCTTGGAGAAACATCCCTCAACCTTCTGTCCGAAGGGTGATTTCGTATTGAACGTGAACGACTTGTGCGATCCGGACTTCGAGATCTGGATCTAAGTCTTGGCCTAGGTGAGACCGGCATTCGGCGGCGCTTAAGCCGGTCCCTAGAGAGCTCCTTCTCCTCCGTATGTGATCTCTGGATTGGCTTCGATGCTTTCTGCGGCTGGCCTGGCTTAATCTTTCCTTGTCCAAAGATGAGTTCCTTGAAGAGCTCCTCTTTCTGCCTCTAAAAGTGGGGCTGGGGCTGCGACTAATGGGTATATTTCTCAGAGAGGAACTCTTTCTTCGAGCACGTGTCCGCTCTTTGGATTTGCTGCGGGGGTTTCTCTGATCAGGCTTGATTTCTTTGGCTTTGGTTGTGGTGGCTTTCATTGATAACCACTCCTTATGCGCAGTGCTGCCCCAGTGGCGCCTGGAATTTTCTTCTGGACTGCTTCTGAGCTCCTTTTGGCTATCTTTTGCAGAGGAATTAATACGTTGAACGGGTTCCATTCCCTCGGATACGTATACCTCAGT
This sequence comes from Drosophila gunungcola, assembly GCF_025200985.1. Taxonomy (NCBI): domain Eukaryota; kingdom Metazoa; phylum Arthropoda; class Insecta; order Diptera; family Drosophilidae; genus Drosophila; species Drosophila gunungcola. The sequence continues at coordinate 76,412 of NW_026453329.1, forward strand.
GTTGTTCTCCTCACTGGAAGCGATTTCGCCCGACTCCTGCAAGGACTCATTGAAGCTGATGGGGGATACATCGCAGTCGGGCTTTGATCTTCTAGTGAACAATGTAGAGTCGTCGGCCAGTGTGATGGAGGGCGGCGGTGGCGTGATCACTGGTTTTTCATCCAGATCCGACTCGGCCTCCTCCTCAGCCAGAATGACTCCCAGCTCGTCCAGGACATCCCACAGATCTTCACAAAAGGGCTCGCTCTTGATATGAATTACCTCCGGATGCATGTTCTGCTCACTCGCTCCCACGTTTTGGAGCTCACCTTCAACCTGCGATTGGACACATTGATCCGAGGTGTCTACGGGATCATGGCACGCATCCATGTGTTTGTCTTTCTCTGGGGTCAGGGGCTATATGTGTACACATGAGGGATCAGAATTGGTTTGGGAAACTGTGGCTTTTCGGGAGGAATGCAACAGGCTGATACCGTTTCAAATACACACCTTGCCCGGGGACTTCACTGAATTCCGGAGTCCAGCGTCCCGGTTGCTACTTCTGGTTTTCATTATTTTGAAATTTGTTTGAACTTATTTTGTTGCTGGGCATTGGCGTTAGTACATCCTTGGCTCTTCAATTCTCGATAGCACGGACATTCGATTGCACATTCTAAGAATTTCATAAATTCCAACATGTTGCTGGTATTCTTGTAACCGTTAGTGGAAGGAATGTATTGCACTGCAGCATTTGTTATACCTCAGGCACACTGAGCACGATAGCTCTGTAAAGGCGTTCACACTGAACAAATTTGAGGCTAGGCAATCTAAAATTTTTTAAATATCTTTGCAGAGATTTGATAATAGGAAACTTAAAAAATGAATTGCAAATATAAAATAAATCCAGCAGTCCAGCTGGTCCAACATTTTTAATGAGCATTGAGTTTGTTCCAAATCGAAACAAAGCTTAAAAAAGCCTGTAATGGAGCTGCGAAAAAATCGATGTCAACATCGATACTATTGATTCCTTTGATTTCGGAAAAATCATCGATTTTGTTTTGAAATAAACGATGTATGGTTGGAGTTTTTAATGCCCTTTTTCCGAACCGTTCATCCGTTGGAAAAGGTTGAAATTTTTAACAAATGTGAAACTCCGATTTCCATAGAGCACATCAACCTTCCGATTGCATTTAGTTGAGTTTGTCGCCGATATCTTGATTTTCCTCTGCTACTGATTTATTCACTGATGTTGGCCTATAATGACCTATGGTGACCACCCGATACATTAATTTCTGCTGGATTTCCAGATATATGTTTATATATAAGTGCTTTTCTTCGTTAATTTTGGGTCGTCCAGCTTTTGTCACGCAGGTCAAATGGAAGTTTATATTTCATATTATCAAATGACATTTTTTCATTTAATTACATGTTTTGCTTAAAAAGTCTGCGGAGACTTGGCCAAAATGCATCTCAATTCCCCAAAATTGATATGTAAAATCATCTTAACACTTAAAAAATTCTGAATCACAACCGAATTTACAGCCTACTAGTCGCAACTAATTTCTGTCTCTTTGTAGCACATGCACATCTTATGGAAGAAAAATCCTCTGAAGCGGAAATACACATATGTCGCTGAAGCAGAACACACGCCTGTCTGAATAGGCTATTATAGGGTGATGTGCTTGATTTGATTGGCGCATTAAGATAAATGCTAATGCCATTCCGACAACTGATCTGGGATTGTTGTTGAGTGTTGAATTGTCGCATATCCAAGCGAAATAAATTATAATCAATAATATGAAAGAGTTTACGGAGCTCTTTAATGACTTTTAATCGCATTTTGTTTTAGCGCGGCATTTAGCCTAATGGGAGTCCTTGTGTAAATAATTGCGCATTAGACAAAATGCGTTCCAATCCGCCAATGGAATCAGATAGTTACTTAAAATGTTCTTCGTAGTGGCCTTTACAAGACAACGTATCGTATTACATAAATACATTTCTGACAAAAAAAATATTTTATATTAAGCAATCTTTCTTAGCTTTACTGTTAATTTTATTTGGTTTTGTTAATATTAATTCACAAATTGGCAAAGTGTACCCGGCAGTTGCTTTAACTCCGATAACGGTAGGAAACTCGATTAAGTGTACCTAGGCTATTATCTTTCGGCACAAACGGTTTGCTATGAGAACGCTCCGCATCAACTTTGTCGCTGATGTGAGCCATGTGCAAATGGTATAAACGAGCCCAGCTGGTTAGTTATTGGAATTCCCCTAATAAAAAAGAATCATTTAAAATGCGATAGGATGGCGCCTCAAAAAAAAACGTGGCAGCGCCGGTGCCGCTGCGTTTTCCAACTCTGGCGCGCACATCAGCACCGAGTGGACGGACCCAACACTACGTCGAGTACTACGAAACGAAAACACGTCCACGTACGTTCTGAAAAGTCGAGAAATTCTCAAAGGTTTGTGTTTGGCAGTCAGGGCTTCCCTTGACCAGCGCAAGTCGCATTCGCAGTGAAAGAAACGAGAGCGCCGAGCAACGTCGACGATTTTCAGTGTCCCGACTTAGAAATTCCACTCGTAGCATTTAGAAATGGCCAATCCAGCTGCAGGACCCTCCAAGCAGGAGATCGAATCGGTCTTCAGTCGCCTGCGCGCCCAGCCAGCCAACAAAGTGAGTGCCCTACTTTCGTATGTTCGCCCTTGGGCTCCGACTAATGGGGCACCCTTCGCTCTCCTCCCTCTTCCTTCACTCTCCTCGTGCCACAGTCCTGCTTCGACTGCGCGGCCAAGGCGCCCACCTGGTCCTCCGTCACCGTACGGCATCTTCATTTGCATCGACTGCTCCGCCGTGCACCGCAACCTGGGCGTGCACCTGACCTTCGTGCGCAGCACCAACCTGGACACCAACTGGACCTGGCTGCAGCTCCGCCAGATGCAGCTCGGGGGCAACGCGAACGCGGCCCAGTTCTTCCGGGCCCACAACTGCAGCAGCACCGACGCCCAGGTCAAGTACAACTCACGGGCGGCCCAGCTGTACCGGGACAAGCTGAGCGCACAGGCCCAGCAGGCAATGAAGATACACGGCACGAAGGTGAGTCAGTCCACAGCCAAACACAACCCGTGTTGTTTGTTATTGCCTGTAGTTCTGTTACACTAAACCTCCTAACCGACATTTGCATTGCCCCACTGCTCTGCCTGCTTCCCAATTCACCTCCTTGCCCCGCACACCATACCTACCATACCAGCTGCATCTGGAGCAGACGGACAAGAGCGAGGGCAACGAGGCCCCGAAAGAGGAGGACTTCTTTGCCCAGTGCGACAACGACACGGACTTTAATGTGGAGAACAACAATGTCAGCAAGGTATGGCGAATCTCATTCCCAGGAGACACGCACGCGCTTAAAGAGTTCTTGAAGTTTCAGAGTATATAGACCCACGTTTATGCTTGACTCTCTTTTAGCAGGATCTAAAGCCAGCAATCGCTGCTCCCGTCATCAGCTTAGAGAGCCAACTGGGTGGCGGCCCGAGCGTGGATCTGCTCAATTCGGTGGTGCCCGCAGCAGCGCCCTCCTCGATCGGTGCGCGCAAGGTGCAGCCCAAAAAGGGTGGGGTAGGTGTAGCCAAAAGCGTTGAATTACGCAGAATAATCGATTTGTTTCTCTTCTAGCTGGGTGCCCGCAAGGTGGGCGGCCTGGGGGCCACGAAAGTTAAGACTAACTTCGCAGACATCGAGGCCCGTGCCAACGCGGCCAACGAGATAAAGACATCCGTGGCCACGGCCCCTCTGGACAAGCCCCAGACAGCCGAGGAGGAACTTGAAACGGTGGCCAGTATGCGGCTGGCATACCAGGAGCTTTCCATGCAAAAGACCCGCGAGGAGGCTAAGCTCAAGAGCATGGACCCGGCCAAGGCCAAGCAGATGGAGCGCCTGGGCATGGGATTTAGCCTGCGTGGATCGGACATGGCCCACTCTGCGCTCGGCGATATGGAGACTATCCAGCAGTCAGCGGCTCCTAAGGCTAAACTTTCCTCCTTGGAGAGCGACAACTTCTTCACGGACTACTCACTGTACGGCAACAGCAGCAGCGGAGGGGGAACCGGATCTAGCGAAAAGCGAGAGGGCTCCGCTGGCGGTGGCACCAAGCTGGATAAGTTTGAACTGGATGCGCTTGGCTACGAGACAATAGAGCCTATTGGCGGCTCGCACAGCAACATTACATCTATGTTTGCCGGCAGCAATGACTATGACAAGCCCAAGGCGTCGGCGCCGGCCAAAAAGAGTAGTGGATTGACCGCCTCGTCCTCCTCGGGTCACAGCAAAGCAGGCGCAAGCAATGATCCCGTGATCGCCCAACAGAAATTTGGAAACTCTAAGGGCTTCGGCTCCGACCAGTACTTCGCCAGCGAACAGTCTGCGGCTGACGTCAGCGCGAGTTTGAACCGCTTCCAGGGATCGCGGGCCATATCTTCGTCGGATTACTTTGGCGACGGCACTCCTGGCGGCAGTGCGGGCAACAGGGGTGAGTGACATAGCGAATTGAGAACTGTGATCAAGATTGTAATGTTAAACTCTCGAATCTTGCAGCAGGCTACTCATCGTCTGTGAACTTTAGTGCACCCGACCTGGATGTGGAAAGCGTGAAAGAGAGCGTACGTCAAGGAGTGCACAAAGTCGCCGGCCGCCTGAGCAATCTGGCCAATGACGTGATGACCTCCTGGCAAGACAAATACGGCTACTGATATCAGCGGCACTCCCACAGTGACCCGCAAGGCAGCGCGAGCAGGAGGAGCAGCAACAGCGGTGTCGGAGAAATGTCTAATTTTAACGTTTTTATATATTAGTCACACACCAACCATTTCGCGCTTATGCAGAAAGATATAAAGAATTCCAAGCAGATAGCCACTTAGCTAACATCAGAGGAGCATCGTTTTCGCATACCTGATATTGATCTTGTAAAAAAAATAATTGAAACTGAACAAACCGAAACAAAATCCATGCAGTGTAGCCAGCTGTACAATACGCGTAGTGTCTTTTAAATTTACAAAAATATACCGTTCAGATCAAGCATATAATGATGTGCATTACATTTGTATTTCTCCATTAGTTATCAATATTTTTTCGAGCTTACTTTTGTATTCCGGTAGGCTAATTTTTAATTTGGTTCTCGTTTATCATGAAATTTATTAAAAGAGTGTAATCTGAATAAACTAGTACTGCATAGCAAATATTCATGAGTTAAGCAGTTTTTAAGTTTTAGAAAATGTTCCCATCTAAATGGATTTGTATTGTATAAAATATAAAATAACAACTGCATTTTAACTTTGATCGAATAACCATCGAAACACTGCAATTCCAAATTCATTCCTGCTCAACTTTGTCACTCTTTTATCAGTCCAACCGACAATCGTAGTAAGCGCAGAATATACTTCTCTCTCTTGCTTTTCTTTAAAATAAGAGTTATGATTTATTGATAAAATTGAGAATGCCGGTTGTTAAATTTGGGTGATAATGGTTGGTTGATGAAAAGGATATTCATTTTTTATCGATGAACTCCGCTGATATGCGAATGTTATATTCGTCACCATTTTCACATGGCAACTTATAAATGAATATACAGAATAATACAATGATGAATTTTTGGAGATGGATCACTCATGAAATGTATGTGGTTATACATGTACACATATGTATGCATTCTTGAAAGTGCTAAGCTGAAAGCAATTTTCTGAGATAAAAATAAGAATAAAGCTATGATGATTTGCAGTCAGAAGTTTGATTTTGGCAGCTATATGATATCGTTTTCCGATTTTAATAAAATTAAAAGCGTAATTCTGAATTGTCAAATTATTAATAAGTCAAAAAGAATTACAACAAAAAAATAATACAAAATAGAAAAGTTACATTTTTTTAAATTAATTTTTTTTTGTTCCCTAGATCGACTCTTCTAGTGATGCTGATCAAGAATATATATACTTTATAGGGTCGGAAATGTTTTCTTATTTGCGTTGCAAACTTCTGACAGAAATTATTATACCCTCTGCAAGGGTATACAAATACAACAAAATTGTAATTCTGTTGTACATAGATAGGATAAGATTTCAGAACTACGCCTTTTGTTTTATTCAAATCGGAAAACGATATCATATAGCTGCCAAATGAACGATCGAATAACTCGGGTGAAAATTAAACTTCTGACTGAAATTATTATACCCTCTGCAAGGGTTTAAAAACAACTCTTGACGGGGTAAGAACAAAGTGAAAAAGCTTTTGATATCAAATTTTGTGACGATTATTATTTACTTTAAAAAAATTAACTTTTTTATTTAATTAGTTTATAATTCGGCACGCTGCATTGGAATGTTTAAGTAACAATGCTTCATTTTATTGTGCAGCGTGGTGCGGAATACGAATCTAATTAAATAATTCATCGGCTTTAAAAAAATTTCCTCTTTTCGTAAAATGGATGTTTTTCATTAAATCCTTGACCATGGGGTGATAAACTGTATCTTTTGTTGGCAATGCGAAGCTCATTTTGTGAAGATTTTTTTTAATGAAAGTTTGTTATTTTAATATATGAATGATGAACTAAACTAAGCGCAAAAATAATAACACGGCATGAGTTTTTTTATTAATGTGTGACTTTATAAAGGTGTCTGACTTTATAAAGTTTTCCAAACACCGTAATTAAAGTTTACTAGATCATTTGATGTGGAATTTCTTTCTTTCGAAATATTTAAATTGGCAATGACTTACTCTGTTGTCTATGGTTGCAGTTAGAGCATTTTGAATTTAACTCATGTTTATGTAAAAAATATTGTCTTATTCCTGTTAAGGAAGGACATTCCAAAAGCTGTCGCAAAAAACCTCCACTGTATTGCTAAAATGTTAACATTTGTTCTTATCATTAAGGGGTGTGTATAATTTAAAAACGTTTCTTTATTACTTTGATTTTTAAACGCACCTTACATTTATATAACATTGAAAAGCAGAGCTCGCATAACATGCATTAGTATTGGAGTTTTCCATACCACGGATGTTATGTACGATTTCCTTTTTTTGCGGAGGCTCAATGTATTATTTGACGTCGTAGTTAGACACATTTTTAACTTTTCTTGTTATTAGCAATAATATGCTGTAGGTCTTCTCTAGATTAACTTCTTAACCGATTGTACTCTATTATTGCCCCGTCATTTGTTTTAGTAATTTTTTGGGTTTTGGTTAAGAATGTGTAAGCCCAAAAGAGTGTTTAACCGAGATAACGCAACATGCGTTTGTCCATTTGCAAAAACACTGCCACCAATAGCAACAACTTCTTGGCTTCTATGAATGGTTATTGCATATGCCAAAGATATTGGTTATTGTTTTCGTACAATGAAGACATTTTAATTTAGCTGAAATTTTGATTCAACACGCCCAAATTGATATACCTATTCGACTCTGGTTTATTATATGTATTTATGGTTTCTGTTGTAAAATGCAGCGCAGCTTTAGCGTGTGATCGGAGCAATACTATCTAAGTTTATAGGCCTTTGCAACGACTCGGTGGATTGTTGATTTTACTCTGTGTGTCCATTTTGCTTTTAGCGCGTTAATGTAGAGACTTCGAAGAATCCAGATGGGTGTGAATTTTAATGTTGGTATAAGATTATATGTGGATTCCAAAAGTCTGTCTGGGATAGAGGTGAGTCCAGCACCAGCTAAATTACATTTGATTGGATATGTCGGAAAATCGTTAAAGCATCGACGGAAGGCTGTGTGGTATGGTGCGTGGAGCGTCGGTAGGTTTTCGTTTGCGGATAAGTCATATATGTGTAATCCGTAGTCAAGTTTGGATAGTATTAGGGCCCGGGTGATCTTAATCAGTGTGGTGGTATATATGTGGGAAAACTTGGATGATACTTTGTTTATGTTTTCTTAAGATCAATAAAGTGTTTTTTAAAGTTACATTTTTGGTCGAAGGTACTCCATATATTTGTTTGTCTTATTACCTAGACTTAGCCCTGGCATAGTGCATTTTTGCTTACTGCATATATGCAATATTAAGCATTTTTCTATTGATAGTTTTGCATATCAATGAGCACTTTAGAGAAGGACTGGGCTACGTTTTTTGGGTCTTTGATTCGGAACAGCCGCCGACTCATAAAAGTTTTCACTGAAAAATCTTCCGATCGAACCCCCCAAAGTACAAGTTACTTTAGGACCACATGTATGACAACGCGATCAAATTCTTTCTCGAACTCAGTTCCCAGTATAGTTACGTGATTCCTAATCGAGAGAGCATCTGACACGAAACCATGTATTTGCAGTAATGCAACGATTGTGCTTAGTTTTGATTTGAAGTCAACTTGATTTTGGGAGATCATATTTCTGTTTAGATACCAAACTAGTCGGTTATAGGCTTATCTGTCTTGGGAATGGGTATGGTAGCAGCTGATTTTCAGGTGTGGAGGTGGACTCCGATTGATAGGATTTCATTGAAATATATTTATTAATTTGAGTTTGGCTGCCGGGTGAAGTTGGCAAAACATTGGATGGGAAATTCTGTCTTGTCCCGGAGTCTTACCTTTGACATGGTGAAGTGTGGTTTTGCAATTCAATATGGGTAGTGGGTTGTTCAAGGTACTGAGCAGATAGTCTGATTGGGTGGGGATAGCTCTTTTTTGCTACGAAATCGCTAAAAAATGTTGGTCCTCAGAATACTGTAACCACTAGTTACCGAAGGCGTCTGCTACTTGACGTGGTTTGGTTTTCTAAAAGGTAATTTAAATCTGACCATTTTCGCTTTGCTGTAGATAGCGGGGTTATTTAGAGGTAAAGTCATTCATGGTGTTATTTTTACTTTCCATTGCAAATCCTTTAAATTGAACTACAAGGAAGCTTTTAAGGCTGGACTCGAATCAGTTTAGCCAATGTCATTTTTCAGAAAATTTTTAAAGTTGCCGCTTGGATGAAAGGCGGGCTGACGATAGGTGATAGTTGTCAGTCGCCGGGTTAACTAGTTAAGATTTGGGCAAGAGTTATGGAATCTTAGGTTCAATTATGTATTTGGGTACACTTGTTGTACTTATACTTTCCAAGGTACATGTAAGTTGGTACCTACTTTCAATAAATTTGGTACGAGTTTGGACACCTGCAAGAAGACCCCACGAGGATTGACTCTTCTATGCTTAGTTGGCCAAAGAGATGTACATGGACTTAAATTTGAGCCATTTCTAGGGCAGGCGGTCTAATTCCGACCATTGTTGAAAGGCTGTCCTTACATTCGAACGAGCCGTTTGCAAACCCACTGGCGGGACGCTTTTAGCGCTGACTTAATACATGATCTCGACTTTTCGACCATCTCAGAAAAGATTCTACTTCTCAGTGATGAACTATCGCTGAACACTGTTAAAAATGGCTCATGTCAATGGGAGTAGGGACTGCCAATTGATTTCACCTTGCGTGTGCTGTGATTGGCAATTTGCTTACTTGTTTTGTTTGTGCTTTGATTAATAACGGTGTGAATGTGACCTATTCATAAGTGTTTCTTGTGTGATTTTTTCATAATTAATTCAATTGTTTTTAAATATGTATAAAGGGTGCAAAAAGCACAGTGGATGTTAAAGAGAAAATTGCAGCCGAAGCGAAGTGTGGCCGTTTTTTCTGAAAAATTTAAAGCGATAATGGAGAGGAATAGGCCGACCTTGTATGCTGTAAGACGTGTTTTACGGTTTCAAAGTTTACAGGTAAACCTGGTAACCTGGTAAAGCAAAAAATCTTTTAAGTGCCAGTAAATTTCGGAAAGCTTCCTTCATTGAAGTCAATCAAGCGACGAAAGACGAGGGTGTTGCTGTTGTCACCGAATGGGTTTAACAGAACTGCCGTCCTCTATAATTTATAGATGGTTCTCGGCTTAAAAGTTTTTTAATTTTTAATTAATGTTGGAGCAAAATTTAGATAAGTTGTTACCACACCCAACAACAGTTTTCCGTAACATAACAAACATATATGCATCACATTTTGGCCCAATTAAAGCCGAAATTGAGACATACAAAGTCTTTGGATATGCCATCACCATTGACGTGTTGACTGATAACTTTTTGAGTACGTCTTATTTGTCATGTATAGTCCACTTCATTAAGGAGGGAGTTTCGGTTGATCGTCTTATGGCCATGAAGTCAATGAAAGACACATCCTGCACAGGTTTGTTAACCAATCTATAATTCTACATTTCTAACTTTTTGTATTTTTTGTTGCCAAGGGTTGAACATAGAAAAAAAGATATTGAGAGATTTCGGGTGTGATCTCAACGTGGACAATCCCGCAATTGTAAACGACCGTAAGTCGAATATGATAAAGCCTTTCGCAACTTAGAAAAAATTAATTGCACCAACAATCTGCTTAACAATCCCATTGAGAAAGCAATTGGTGCTGTTCCTGCCATGGGCAATATCGTCACTACTTGCAGCAAGATGGTAAAGTACCTTAAAAAGTCAGGATTGAATTCAGTATTAGGAGTCTCTTTAAAATTTCCCACTCGGTGGAATATGGTCTTATATTTGATGATGTCCATTGACAAAATTAGATTGAGATAACTGCAATCAATGTTAACCATTTGGATTCCGTTCTATACATTTTAGAAGCTTTTAAAAAACTTGAAGCTAAAAAAGGGAAAAAGGGACTTCCTCCCAGAAGTCACGTTTCCGGCTTCCGACCCGGAAACGATACGGAATAAAACGGCAGCTCGAAACTAACGATGCCCGGCAGCTCGAAACTAACGATGCCGGCTCGAAACTAACGATGCCCTGCATTCCCACATCCCACTAGAAAATCCAAGTAGTTCGTTCCTCTAAAACGACCCAGAACACTACGAACCCGACGTACTCGACCGACGAAACGCCGACGCCAAGCAGTACACCTGGCCACAGAGCATCATCGACACCAAGCAGTGTACCCAGCAACCGCACGACGTCAACAACACCCGGTACACTCAGCCACCACACATCGGCAACGCCAAGCAGTTCCTCGAACCATTGCGTGGTGCCAGCAGCAAGCAGTGCAACATACGGCCCTTCCGTAGCGCCGACCCCGCACATAAAGCAGTGCGATACTCAACAAGCTGCGATATACTCGGCCTTCCCGCAGCGTCGATATCACCAAGCAGAACCACACTCGGCCCTTCCGCAGCGTCGATACCAACAAGCAGTACCACATTCGGCCCTTCAGCAGAGCCGACACCACGTAGCAAGCAGTATCACGCTCGATATAATTATGGTTAGAAAACGTAGTCTTAATCAATCGTACGATTAAAATATAACCATACTCTGTAGCGTTCGATTTGTGTTATTATTTGGGGAAAGGGAGGTAAACCGATCAAAAGAGGAAATAAATTTCTGTCTCGAACCCTGGCCACGGCGAGCTATACCGTCTCCCAAAACAGGGTCGTTACAGTGGCGCCCGAGCAAATTGAACACAAAAAGACAGTATCCTCAAATAGAAACACCAAAGATCGTTTACCCTCTTCCTCAGCACAACACAATGCCAGAGAAGTTAACTCGAGGCTGGATAAACAATGCCAATAAAGCCCAACTGGAAGCCTATCTAATAGAATTCGAGGTCAAACCAGAAACACTGTGCGAGGACATGCGAAGACAAATGTCAGATTTCATAAAGAACGGCAACCACGGCGAGGAAACTATCAAACGCCTCTTGGAACTGGCTCAGAAACACGCAAGAAGCCCATCACCAGCACCTAACGGCTGGGAAAACCAACTGAAAGGCATTAGCAGGACAACCGACACAGAGGAACACATCGAGGAAAAACATAAATATCTGCAAGTGCCGAACCCGACGGAGTTTGTCGAAGGATCTAAGCCCACAAGGACAGAAGGAAATAAAGTGGCCACGATGGGAGTAATACGAAGCTGGGGAGAAGAATACGACGGAACTGGAAACCCGGAAGAGTTCATTAGTAGAACAGAGGAATTAGCAGAGGCATACGGCATAGATCTAGATCATGCAGCAGGAGCAATGGTAATACTTCTCAGAGGCTGTGTCTTGGATTGGTGGCACACCCACCCAAACCCGATGCCGTCATGGAGCACCTTCCGGAAAGAATTCCTAGAGTATTACAGGCCAGCGGATCATGAGGAGAAAGCTATGGAAAGCATCACACATAGACACCAGGGCGAGAACGAGCCAGCGAAAGAATATGCACTAGAACTCAGGAAAATCATGCTATTCACTACACTCACAGAACAAAAAAAACTGGAGTGGGTGTACAGAAACAGTCGAGTGGAGTTCAAGCGATATGCCAAACGTGGAGAATGCCAAGCCCTAGCAGAATACCTCCGACTAGCCGAGGAATTCGAAGCACTACAACCACATGGGCACATAGCACAGCAGACAACGCAACCAAAACCGGAAACTCGCTTGGGACACCAACCACCAGGAAGTTACTGGAGAACACCAAGAAACCAATGGAGACCCCAAGAAACACAACCAATACTTAATAGAGGCGTCACAACATCTTGGGACATGAGCAATAGATGCTCGCGGTGCAAAGCAGTGGGACACCTAGCACGCGGATGCAATAACCAACCAAGACTGTTTGGCTGGGTATGCGGACAGGATGGAATACGAACAATTCATTGCTGCCGCAGGAATGAAACGACGGGAAACGGAAGACGCCCATGGAGTCAGAGCGGGTACCCAGGGCACACACCACACCCGCAACATCAATAAAGTTCAACGGCCGACGTCTACTAGCACAAGTCATCATAGGCAGCACAAGAATTCGCGGTGCAATTGACACAGGAGCCACACGGATTTTTATCGGCCAAGAACTAGCCAGTAGAATAGCCAGACATGGGAAAAGAAAACAGGTAATTGAAGCCATAAGACTTGCAGACGGAACAAACAGAACGGTCACTGAGGCACTAGAGGTACCAATACAACTCGGGTCACAAACAAACATCGGAGACCTACTGTTGGGAATAGACTTCTTGGAACAATGCAACGCTACACTAGAATGCGGAGGCATCACAGCAAAAATTAAGAAAAAGAAGAGGAACCAACGCAGGAGACAAGAAATAAACCCTACAACGACGACAATGACAATACAAGGACACGGAAAAGGAACAGGATATGAAACCAAGCAACCGCAACGGAACAGGCACAGGTCAAGATCCCCACAAAGAACATCCACGGGATCGAAACGGAGCCAACTAGTGGACAAACAGCGACCACAAACGGCATGGGTAAAGCCGAGACGCCTGTCCGACATATATAGGGACCTGGGAGTTGGCCCAGTAGATCTGTCCGAGGAGTCGGAGAAGAATTGGGATGAGGAGTGCGGACGAACAAAAAAACCACTCATCGACGCCCAACACGAGGAGAAGGTGGCGGAAGCCGTAGCCCTCCTGAAGTCCACCTGGCGCCCAGGAAACCGAGGAACCCGGAGGGTGACAACGGGAGAAATCGCAACAAGGATCCGGATCGGGCGAAGCGGCACCGTCAGCGTGACGACCACGGGAGCCACGGCCTTCTAAACGGGGGGACGACCCACCGTCACAAATATATATATAATTCAACTTTCTCATTAAAACTTAAAAAAAACATTCCAAAACACTGGCCTTTTATTATTCAAACGCGCGCCCAAAGCCAACAGCACCCGGTCACATTTATTCGACGAAGTTATCGATTGCCGATAATCATCGCCCAATAAAACCGATCACCCAAAACGGGATTATCATCATCGTCCGATCTGGTCACACTAAGCAGCGCCTATATAAGCGGAGACACAGCCCCAGACTAGAGCTGGAAAATAATCGATGTTTCCCTACATCGATGTTTCGATGTTTTCAGAAAAAAACATCGATGTATCGATACATCGAATTATTTTAAGGTGTTTTTGAAAAAATGTATTTTTCTCCATCACATATTATTAATTTGTAAAAGGTCTTGATAAATAATGAGGCTTTATTTGAGATCCATATATTCAGCTTATATTTCTTCTCTTTCCTTCAAAAACCAAAATAAAAACTAAATCACAATTCAATAAAAATTAAAATAAAAAACAATATCGAGTTCTACTCAATAGAATAAGAAAATAACTTAACTTAAGAAATCCAGTCATTTTTGTTTAAAAATAATAACATATTGACGTTTTTAGCCTTAAGCGAGCTTCGCTTTTCGCTGATAATAAGCCCGGCCTTACTGAACATCTCTCGCTTTCAGTAGAGGTGGCCGGAACGCAGAAGTATTTAAAAACGCATGTTTTGAAACCGTTGTCATTTGATATCTGTTAAAAGAAGAAATGGGATTTTAAGTTGGTTACCATCTAAATTGTTATCTTTTTTTACCTTCCAATAATCCAAAGGGTTTTGTGCAGGCTCCAAATTAGTACCATTTAAATATTGTTTCAAAGCTAATATGGAATCCACGCGACCGGTTTGGATTTTTTGAATATTGTTTGTTTGTAAGAAACTGAATAGTGTGTTAGACTCTGTTGTGGATTCTGGTGTTGGCGGGCTTGATGTGGAAGCTTTTGATTGAGCATTGATGCGCGACAGTTCATCCTCTAATGATTTAACTCCTTGGGAGGAATTAAATGGATTCCAAAATCCCTCCTTTTTAAAGCGAGGGTCTAAAATCGTGGTCATTCTTGTTACCGTACGATTTTCATAGGGGACCAATCTTGTATTGACCCCTTGAAGTATGTCATCACAGACATCTCGACCCACCTTAGTCTGGAGTTTGGTTTTTGTGGAGTTTAAATTGTGTAAAATTCCACAAATAACCGGAATCACTGAAGACACTGTGACATAAGTACTGGCGGATGTGTGCACCGTTGCGTGCTCAAACGGTGACAGTATTTCCTTAAAGCATCGAATATGTCTTATTTGCAGTATCTCACATGCTTTTATCATGTTTTTGGCGTTATCTGTGACCATAGCGGTGACCTTTCCTAAAAGGCTCCATTCCTCGAGTACTGTGCGTATTGAGTTTGCAATACTCTCGGAAGAATGGCTCCTTTCGTCGAGGAGCTTTTCTGTGGACAAAACAGCGTTGCGTAATTCGAAATCCGCTGTTATAAAATGGCACGTCACAGTAACGTAGCACTCGTTGGACCTTGACGTCCAGCAATCTGAAGTGATTGCACAGTGCTTGACGTCTTGTAAAAAGGCGTACAACCTGGCCTTCTTTTCTTCGAATGCATTTGCCATCGAAACATTTCTTAAGGTCGTACGTGAAGGCAATTCATACCTTGGATCGAGGAGGTTTACAAAATTGCGGAAGCCTTTATTTTCCACCACTGTGAAAGGGCGCAAGTCTGATGTAATATAATAGAACAAGGCACTGTCCAATTGTTGTTTTCGGTTCGACGACTTTTCGTACTTTTTCTCCATAAATGAAAGGACTGACGGCTGTTGTACTCTTGGCAATTCACTAATTGTTAAATTAGGATGAATGTTTTTCAAGTGGCAAGACAAGTTTGTCGTATTGCCACTTGTTTGGTACGTTTTGCCACATTTAATACATTTGGCTGTCCTGCCATCAGCCGATTTGTTAAAAAAGTTCCACACAGAAGACTTCCCATATTTTTTCCGCTTACTTGGGACCGTACTGTCGCTTTCTTCCTCTTGACAGGCAACTATATTGGACAAAAGTTACATTACAAATCATATGATTGTAAATAATAGCTCTAATTACCATTGTTATTCTGCTCTTTCAAAGCCTTCTCCATTTCTGAGCGCCGCCAACACCAACACACTTTCGGAATCAGACTGTAATCTATAATTTATTTACTTAAGTTTCTTACAAAAAACGTGCTCAGCTTACCAAGATTTTTTCCTGCCAAGTAGTGATGGGTAAAGAGGAAACATCGAACATCGATGTTTTGAAACCTCGATGTTCCCGATTTTCGAAAAACTTCGATGTATCGATACATCGCCGATGTTTTTTCCAGCTCTACCCCAGACCAGTCACTTGCGTTCCGACGACTCTCGCGGAAACAACCAACAGGAGGAATACCCGGTTAAGTCTTCTGGTAGTTAGTCTTGGTAGTGGTGGTGGATCCGTAAGCGTTCAGTTTGAAATTCGGCTCTACGACCTGGTGAGGATCACCGACGCCGGTGTGGTTTAGGAATACGCACCAAGGCCCGGTCGAGATCGCTGAGCCCGGCACGGTTTTCGTAACTCCGGCCCATCTCAGTGAGTTCCTCCCAGAAGTCACGTTTCCGGCTTCCGACCCGGAAACGATACGGAATAAAACGGCAGCTCGAAACTAACGATGCCCGGCAGCTCGAAACTAACGATGCCCTGCATTCCCACATCCCACTAGAAAATCCAAGTAGTTCGTTCCTGTAAAACGACCCAGAACACTACGAACCCGACGTACTCGACCGACGAAACGCCGACGCCAAGCAGTACACCTGGCCACAGAGCATCATCGACACCAAGCAGTGTACCCAGCAACCGCACGACGTCAACAACACCCGGTACACTCAGCCACCACACATCGGCAACGCCAAGCAGTTCCTCGAACCATTGCGTGGTGCCAGCAGCAAGCAGTGCAACATACGGCCCTTCCGTAGCGTCCGATCCCGCATATAAAGCAGTGCGATACTCAACAAGCTGCGATATACTCGGCCTTCCCGCAGCGTCGATATCACCAAGCAGAACCACACTCGGCCCTTCCGCAGCGTCGATACCAACAAGCAGTACCACATTCGGCCCTTCAGCAGAGCCGACACCACGTAGCAAGCAGTATCACGCTCGATATAATTATAGTTAGAAAACGTAGTCTTAATCAATCGTACGATTAAAATATAACCATACTCTGTAGCGTTCGATTTGTGTTATTATTTGGGGAAAGGGAGGTAAACCGATCAAAAGAGGAAATAAATTTCTGTCTCGAACCCTGGCCACGGCGAGCTATACCGTCTCCCAAAACAGGGTCGTTACTATAGAGATAATAAAAATTTATAAAATAACTATAACAATGTTTTTAAGCATATACGCAAGTAAATCATAAGTTTAATGTTTTCAAAATATTTAATTCTTGAACTTCGGTTTTCCGAAGTTTGCTTCCTTTCTTGTTTTTTTTCTCTCTCGCTGTTCTTTTATTCTCCGTGTGGGCTGGCAACACTCTCGATGCATCCAACAGCTGACCTAGTCCGTGACAACTATCGATATCCTGAACTATACGTTACATTCGGCCATCCTGATATTCTGAGTTTGACCCAGAAGAAGGCCCATCTTCATTCTCAACAACGTACTTCGATAACTCCATCTTATCTGAACTTGTAGAAGTAACACCGGGTCCTTCAACTAGCGCGGCTTTTTCACATCGTAGCGGCCATTACGCTTTACTTTGATTACCATGTAAGGAACAAGGAACGAACTAGCCAGCTTTCTCCCGGCAACAAAATGTGTCCACCAGATCGCCTTCTTTGTTAGCCTTTTCCTTGACTCGGGTTTTGTCTTAGTTCCTTTTGTAATTTTCTTCGTGGAACAGTTGACAAGCGAGTTAATAGCAACATGAACTTGATTTACAGTTGTATACCATTTTGACGGATCTTTCGCTGACTTAGCTCTATTAATTCGTTCAATTTGACCATTTTCTCTGGCAACTCCTGTTGTAGTCCAAAAATAATCGATACCATTTTTCGTGGCATATTCCTGAAATCGGTTCGTCGTAAAATCAACACCTCTATCGCTTATGGGACGTAAAGGGTATTCAAATACATCTGACCATTTCTCCAACTGCTTTCGTACCCCGTCACTTCCTGCGCTTTTTGTTGGGAATAACGAAACAAATTTGGTGAACGCATCAATGGCTGCAAAGATAAATCGACGTTGCGTCCATGGGTCCAAGGTGATTCACATGTAGAGTGCGTCGTGGTTTATCCCCCTTCTTAATGCAGTAAAACTACTTTGAAAGATATTCCTCCTTTTAATTGAAAGTCTTTCTAAGGCTGCGACTTAAGTACCTCAAGGATAACTGAGATATAGTTTTCTTTTTGCTGGGCCAACTTAAAACGAATAATCTACTGGGTGGCCACTAAGACTGTCCACGTGCTTAATTTTCTCTCCAGCACGTTGCTCAACCAGAAATGTGTAATCTTCCAGAGAAAGAATCCATTCCGCGACTTCTCTTTGTACGTCTTTCTTCATTGTTTGCGAAAACGCTGCACAGTCAGTTATTAACTTGAACTTGATCCCCAGCAGGCAGTGTGAAAACTTCTTTTCAGCTTTGACCTCAAGAACTTAGCTACATACATATGTCGTTTTACGTCTGCCGATGATGACTCCAAAACGCCACTGCATGCAGTCCGTTTTCGTTTCTCTGCATAAGAACACCAGCAAAACCATTCATAATTGCATCAGTACCATTTCAATACCAAATTTAACTTAAGCTTCGTTCATATTCAATATCCTCGATTTTGCTTTCTTAATTTAATTTAGTTTGACAACAAGCCCAGCTGATTGACAGTATGACCGAAGCACACGAACTTGGGTGAACTCTCAAATCGTCGGTCTCACTAGAAAGTTTTTTCCCTCGCGAAACTGTTCGTCGATCTGAGTACTAGGCTTAAAGAGGTCACTTGGCCCTATGATAAGTCTTATCACTTACAATACTATTGCTTTACTTATTAATGAAATAAACCTCTTTATCTAAATATTCGTCCTCAGGGCTAAACGGCTATATGTTTCATAACACTGTGGGGAATATATCCAATTTTTTGTATATTAATTCATTTTTTCAAAGTATTTAAATTGGTTTTTTTTAACATCTTTAAAATCTTCAAACTGTTAAGCTCTATACCAAAAAATGTTATATAACATAGCCAATGTTTAGTTTATATAGGTTTAATGTGCACTAATATTTGTATCTGTGCCTGTTCATTAATGTTTTGTAAAAATAGCAAACTGTTCTAAAGGTAATTTTTTGAAGAGAAATATCAATTTGACGGAGTCATACCAAACGTCGATAAGGGTCGATTAAACTACGTCCAAGTGTATGTTGTCGAGCTATTACTTGTATATCAAGGGTACTTTATCTCAATGTGCAGAAATCCGCGCAGCCAAAGGGTTGGTACCACGCCCATTTTGTCGGCACAGTTTCCTATTGATCTTAGAAGCCTAATGCAAAAAACTAGATTAAACTGTCTTTTTTTTTTGCTTTTGTTATTAATTAATATTCGAAAAATGGAAACATTCCACATAGTGCATTGCAGTAACAAATTAGTTTTAAGCTTTACATGTACGTGTGTTACTTTACGAGTGAGTGTGTTCACACAAGTTAAACTAGCCGTTAGGAATTTAGGTGGGAATCTTTTTTCGAGAAATAGTGTTGTAATATTTTGTAATCTTTGCAGTCAGTCGATGACAAACTTTCGAGGAGCGATACCGCCTTTCTCCGTGTGTCAAATAGGATTTTTCAACGGTTAATTTTACAGTAATCTCATTGACTTGCCAAAAAACTAAAATAAATTCGTTATAGATATTTTGCCTTGCCTAAAATTAACATAAAATCAGTAAATAAATCAGTAAATCGTACGCGCCGCCAGTGCTGTTGCTGCCTCTGCTGACGTTGCTGCCGAAGATTCCTGCCGTCTCCGTTGCTGCACTTGCTGATAAGTATCGATTTAAAAGTAGATTTTTTAATAATACTATAGCATTTATGTTTTACCAGCAATCAATTTAACGTAAGCTCACTATATTAATTATGCCTTGTCAAAAAATTAACATAAATCTTCTTAACATAAATAAAATCAATAGGTTTAACTTGATAAATGTAGCGCAAAGTCAATAAATAAATTCGTAAGCGCGAAAAGTTCTGTTGCTGCTTCTACTGACGTCATTGAACAGATTTTTAAATAATACAAGATCAAGTAAAAAGTTAGTGGTTAGGTGGATGCAAAAGAACCTCCTATCCAAGTTCGCTTCTGGCGAGTCGCTTTTAGTGGTCTAGCGTTGTCCTGATGGAAAACAATTCCTTTCCTATTGGCCAAAGCGGGGCATTACTGGGCAATTTCTTCAGACGGTCCAATTGTTGACAGTACAAAACCGAATTAAGTGTTTGGCCATAGGGGAGCAGCCAATCCCACCAAACACACAGGAAAACCTTTCCGTCAATCCTGGCTTAGCCACCGCCTGGGCTAGCTCATCCTTCATCCACGTTGTCGTAAGTGACCAACTTTTTATCACCAGTCACCAGTCAGAGGGTATTATAATTTCAGTCAGAAGTTTGCAACGCAATGAAGGAGACATTTCCGACCCTATAAAGTATATATATTGTTGATCAGCATCACTAAGCGAGTCGATCTAGCCATGTCCGTCTGTCCGTCCGTTTCTACGCAAACTAGTCCCTCAGTTTTAAAGCTATCTGCATGAAACTTTCCCAAAAGTTGTCTTTCTATCGCAGGTAGTACATAAGTCGGAACGAGCCGGATCGGACGACTATAGCATATAGCTCCCATAGGAACAATCGAAAAAAAAATGAAAAAAAATTATAACTTTTCTGTTTTTTAATTTTTCTATAAGTTCTTCGACATATAGTAATGGTTAAATATTTCAGAATTACGATTTAAATTTCATCAAAATCGGACGACTATAACATATAGCTCCCATAGGAACAATCCTAAAAATAAATAAAAAACAAGAAAGGAAGCAAACTTCGGCAAGCCGAAGTTTATATACCCTTGCAGCTATTGCAAGAATTAAATATTTTTGAAAACATTAAAATTATGATTTACTTGCGTATATGTCTAAAAACATTGAAGCAATGATGATTTGCAGCTCAATTATTAGGTAGTTATTTTTTATAATTTTATTATTTCTATTGGAGCTATATGATATAGTCGTCCTATTTTGATGAAATTTTAATCGTAATTCTGAAATATTTAACCATTACTATATCTCGAAGAACTAAAAAAAAAATTAAAAAACAGAAAAGTTATAATTTTTTTTCATTTATTTTTCCGATTGTTCCTATGGGAGCTATATGCTTATAGTCGTCCGATCCGGCTCGCTCCGACTTATATACTACCTGCAATAGAAAGACAACTTTTGAGAAAGTTTCATGCAGATATCTTAAAAACTGAGAGACTAGTTTGCATATAAAAGGACGGACAGACGGACAGACGGACATGGCTAGATCGACTCTACTAGTGATGCTGATCAAGAATATATATACTTTATAGGGTCGGAAACGTCTCCTTTACTGCGTTGCAAACTTCTGACTGAAATTATAATACCCTCTGCAAGGGTATAAAAATTATAACTTTGGTGTTTTTAAATTTTTTCTACATTCTAATAGTTAAATATTTCAGAATTACAGTTTAAATTTCATCAAAATCGGACGACTATATCCTATAGCTCCTATAGAAATAATAAAATTATATAAAATAACTATCTAATAATTGAGCTGCAAATCATCATTGCTTCAATGTTTTTAGACATATACGCAAGTAAATCATAATTTTAATGTTTTCAAAAATATTTAATTCTTGCAAAAGCTGCAAGGGTATATAAACTTCGGCTTGCCGAAGTTTGCTTCCTTTCTTGTTTTACTTCTTTTTGACCTATTAATAATTTGACAGTTCAGAATTACGCTTTTAATTAAAAACAAGAAAGGAAGCATACTTCGGCAAGCCGAAGTTTATATACCCTTGCAGCTTTTGCAAGAATTAAATATTTTGAAAACATTAAAATTATGATTTACTTGCGTATATGTTTAAAAACATTGAAGCCATGATTCAATATTTTAAACATAAACGTAAGTTAATCATAACTTTAATGTTTTCAAGAATGTTTGATTTTTGCAATAGTTAAAGGGTATATGAACTTCGGCTTGCCGAAGTTTGCTTCCTTTCTTGTTAAGAGGTGTTTTTGTTAAATATTTTTTTTTAAATCAGAGATTTGAATTTTGACGTCATACTATTTTTTATAAAAAAAATGGGTAACTAAAATGATATGGGCTGCATAATTAAAAATGTCGTCAGGCAGCGGATTTCCGTATTTTTAGCTGTACCGCGGATCCCTTAGCTCATGGAAAGCTAGTTTATATGGAACTTTACTCAAGAGTCCCCAATTATTATGGAAAAGTACAATTGGTTTGTGGAAATTTCAAAAAGTTTGGTGCTGTAATCCTGTGTAATTACAGTAAATTTACTCTTCCAGTAACCTTTTTTTGTGCATCGACATGAAAATATATTGGAAGGGAATCTGTCTTAACTATAGTTAAGTTAAAATAGTTTTTGATGTATGGTTGTGCACTATTAGTGTCAACAACAAAATTTAAAAAACAGAAAAAGCTTTATTTAATGCGCTCAAAAATGGAAAATTTTGCTAATAATTACAGGAGAATCTTTTTAGACTGAATTGACTGGGTGCCCTCGCTGATGCGGGCGCTAGCAAGATGTGGTTGATCGTCAGTCCGAGAATTAGTGGCGGAACTTGCTGGGATTGGGACGGACGCGACGAGCGGCGGATTCGGGGGAGCCGTATGCGATGGCGTGGCTGGTGGCGGATCCGCCCTCGCCGGTGCTGAAGGAGTTGGCGATGGCGATGGCGCCGCCGTTGGTGCCCCCGAAGTCGATGGGAAAGAAGGTGCCAGCGGGAAGTGGGGCGGCGGGCTTCTTGGAGGGCTTGCCTCCGGCGGGAGCGGCTGCCTTGGCGGGCTTCTTGGCAGCGGGACGTCGGGCGTTTGGCACGCGGACGGGGTTGACGGGCTTCACGGGCACGGAGAGCTCCTCCTCATCCTCCTCAACGTCATCAGCCACGGCGTTCTCCACCTCCTCCTCGTCCTCGATGGCGGCGGCCTGGGGCTCCTCCTCCTCCTCCTGGTCCAGCTCGACGATCACCTTCTTTTTGGCGGGCAGATAGCGGTTGGCAGGCACCACGGCAGCCACCGGAGCTATGGGAGCGGGGAGCGGGCAGCTCGGCCTCGGCGACGGGCAGGGGAACGGGCTCCTCTTCAGCGGCGGCCTCCTCGGCGGCAAAGTTGAAGTCACGCGGCACCTTGGCGGCGTCGTCGGCGGTCTCGGGCTCAGGCTCGGCCTCTGACTCGGCCTGGGGCACGGACACGGGCACGGGCACTTCGTCGGCATCGATGGCCACTTGGACGACGGGGGCCTGGTCGGGGTAGGCCTCGGCCACGGAGCTGGCACCGTGGGCACCGGCGGCAGCCAGGACGTCCTCCGCCGGGATAGCCTCGGCGCTGATCTCGGACTCTGCGTGATTGCAATCTTTGGTTAGGAAGGGCGTGGTTAGTGCTGGCGGGGACGGGGGCGCGGAGGCTGGGGCTGCTTACCCTTCAGGTAGGTGCCGGTGGCGACGGTCTCGCCGGCCACGATAGCACTGGCCGCCTGGGTGGAGCGGGCGTGGGTGCGACCGGGCTGCACGTACTGCATGTACATGAACCGCTGCTGGGGAGCGGATCCGTACCACTCGGCGGCGGCGGGCTGCTGGAGGTAGACCATTCCTGGAACGAGGAACGATTGCCGGTCTTGAGTAGGGCAGGCGAAGGAGGGGAGGGCGGATGAGTGATTAGCGGGGGTTACGTTCTGGGGGCGGGAGTGGGAGTGGAAGTGGGAGTGGAAGTGGGTAATCCTCTGGGCGGCCGACTCACTTTTCCTGGCAGGCAGGGCGTCGCCACTGGCCACGAAGCCAGCGATCAACAGCAGAGCCAAGGCAGCACTGATCTTCATGTTGTCAGAACTGAGTTGCGGTTGGGGAAACGACTTCTTAATAAATCCTCGAACGGGTCGGAGAGTCTCGATTCGGAATACGCGCACTGATCACGGCAGGAGCTAAACTTGTCACTGAAGTTTCCACCAAAGAAGTGATGTCTGGTCAGGGCAGCGCGTTAGATTTATATACGCGACGCGACGGGCAAAAAGGCAAAATGGCAAAAAGGCAAGCACAACTGAGCATAATGAGAGGCGGTCGAAAAAAAATCGGATATACCCATAGACGGCGACCGATCTCTGCTTAGTATGCAGCGGGGATCTTCGCGGGAACGTGCGAACCATCCGCCTGACAACTCTTATTGCTATTGCTGGATGACGACGCGATGCGAAGTTCGTACTATCGATGTGCCCGCTGGTCTGTGGACCCGTTCGGGGGTGGCTCTGGGCCAAGGGATCGGACCGGGATCGGACCTGAATCGGCGAAAATATCCACGCCGTGGGGACACATGTGGGCCATAAAATCGCAATTGGCAATTTAGTTTTAAGGTCATTCCGAAGACACGAAAGGCGGACGGTATCGAGGTTTATGGGTGCGTGTGTGTCTTATCGCCGAGATAGAAGTGCGCCGCCTAGAGAATTAAAATAGGCAGTTAAACACATGAGGTGCATAATCAATCTGAAGGAGAAGGATTCCGGCACCGGCAGTGACTCAACGCCCAGCCGACGTCAGCAAAAGTTCTGACGAGGCGCTAGGAGGCGTCTCTCAAATGTCAATTACTTCAGATTCCTTCTCGCACCCGACGTCATGACTTAATTGGAAAGTGGGACTCAAAAAGCCTCCCGAGTCATCAATCATACGCACTGCACCACCGACTGTCAGAAATGCCTTTTGATTAATTTAAACACCCCGTTATTGCAGAGCAAAGGGCTGCATGCAAATATTGTTTACTTTCGAAACTGCAAACTTTGTAACACTAAAATTGTACATCATTTATTTATAATATATTATAATGCATATACACGCTCTATTGGTTGATCAGGTTACCAGGGCTGGAACTCTATCTGTAACTGGATAGTAAGTTATACCATATCGTGGGAAAGTGCGTACGTGGAAGAAGGAATCGTTTTCGAACTCTCCTCTTATGAATCTTTAGATAATCTGGATAAAATATTACGCTTAATCAAGTTCAAAAACTACTGGGAAGCTTTCAAACGATTTCGTTTTTGTTCCGATATTATTGAATTTGTTTTTCATGCGTTTTTTAGCGTTTTATCCGATCAATTTAAAATAATTGATTTATGGGCAACATTTACGCCAATCAGAAATAGAAAAAGTATTTATCCAAATGAGTAATGATAAAACCAAACTTAGAAATATAATGGTCTTTCAAACATTAAACTCAATTGTGCACATAAGGTGCCATAGTTTTAGATACGGAGTTTGACGGGAAAATAAATGCTGCCATGATTATCAAGAGCAGGTTGATTAACTGTCATACATAAAACTATCTAAAGAGGACGAAATATTTGACAAACTTGACAAGTTATTAATTAAACCAATAAAAATAAAATACTCTTTTGTTTTTTTTAGCAACAACATTTCTTTGCTATTTCAAAGGCTATTTTAGCTTTATATGGCCCAAAGAGTTGGCAACACTGGATACAAAGCTCTTTGTTTTAAAGATGACTTGTCCTTATTAAAGGCATGAAACTCTACTTTGACTCTTCTCTTCTTTTCTCTCTAATCTTTTTTTCGCATAAAAATATATACTTTTTTTTGCCAAACTTTGGTTTGTATTAACATATAATTTATTAAATTACAAAAAAAAAACTGTTATCAAACATTTACTACATTTATTGTCAACTAATTTTTCGACTCTTTTCATGGAAGTTATATTGTATAGCCGTTGAAATTGTATCTGTCTGCGCATAAAAAATATTACTTTTAAGGTTTTAAGTCCCTAGCTTTTACTCTGAGGAAGTAAATTGCACTTAAAAATGCTGGTCGATAAAACTAACTATAAGGTATCCCATAGTCAAGTCCCTCGTCTACATCGTTTTTTTATGTATGTTTTTTTAAATTATGACGAAAGGCTTCTGATGTCCGTCACATCAAAGGTGGCGACGACATCTGCGCAGTAATCGCAAATTGAATGAATTATTTGCATATTAAGCCGCTGCACTTTCTTACGCATCATTTTTGATTCTTCATAAAAGTCGTATCAAAATCGCAAATATTTATGTTTCTTTCTGGAAGTCTTCAATCAAATAGAAAAGAATAACAAAATAAATATACAGATAAAATTTACTAACACGTTATAAAGAAATAACGGAGTGAATGATTGAACAGTAAATGAACAAAGTAAATGAAAGGACAGCACATCCACATGCGTAACAGCTCTCCTTATATTTATGGCTTTTTTTGATAAGGCCAAAACCAGTACTAATTATCAAATTTTTATTCAAATTCAGTCTATTTTCTAGAACGCAAACCAGTGATTTCGTGTGCTTCGCATGACAATTACCCCATACCGTAATAACTATGCGCAGTAGTTAGCTTTGTCTGGATAAAAAACATAAACAAGCTGAAAAAAAACCCAAAATTTATGTTGTTATTTGAAGTTCGGAAGACTTAATGTCTAAAAGGGGAATAAAAAAACAAACTACAAGTCCGCTGACTAGAAACAGCAAAGGGTACTGAAATGTAACTCAAAGAATTTAGCGGTATAAAGGAGAAAATTTCGACCCCACTAAAAAATTACTTCCATAGGCAATTTATTTTCATACCCTTGCAGAGGGTATTATAATTTCAGTCAGAAGTTTGCAACGCAGTAAAGGAGACATCTCCAACCCTATAAAGTATATATATTCTTGATCAGCATCACTAGGCGAGTCGATCTAGCCATGTCGTCTGTCCGGCAGTTTCTACGCAAACTAGTCTCTCAGATTTAAAGTTATCTTCATAAAACTTTCTCAAATAGTTGTCTTTTTACTGCAGGTAGTATATAAGTCGGAACGAGCCGGATCGGACGACTATAGCATATAGTTCCCATAGGAACAATCGGAAAAATAAATGAAAAAAAATTATAAGTTTGCTGTTCTTTAATTTTTTTTTTTTAGTTCTTTGACATATAGTAATGGTTAAATATTTTAGGATTACGGTTTAAATTTTATCAAATGTTTTCAAGAATATTTAATTTTTGCTATAGCTGCAAGGGTATATGAACTTCGGCTTGGCGAAATTCGCTTCCTTTCTTGTTATAAATAGCTGCAATATGAAGATACAAAATTGATAGACAAACCGACATTGCTTCGCTTTTTTGATTTATATACGAATACAAAACGATGTATTTTTTAACCGTTTTATAGATAAAATCGTATAATCGTTTTATCATATAGTAAGGGTATATTAACTTCGGGTTGTCGAATCAAATAGGTTTTTGAGTTAAATATTTTTAGCCAATTGTTTTAATCGTTTAAAAGTTTATTTTCACTGTGATATGCCTATTGGAGTTCAAACTAATGTGGACCGAAACGATGAAGTTTGTTTTAATATTATTAAACATTTTGTTGCAACACCAAAAACTGCTTGCTCATTGTTTGTACACTCAGAGAAAAAAATGTCTTAAAATTGGGGAAACATGACCTAACAATGGCGCTAAGACCATTTATGTCCTCAGGTTTTGAAATCCATGACCTAAACAATCCAGGACAGATATAGTAATGAAAAAAAGGCCTATATTTTATGTTACTGACAGCCTAAAATTTATAGAAACAAGAAAGGAAGCAAACTTCGGCAAGCCGAAGTTTATATACCCTTGCAGCTATTGCAAGAATTAAATATTTTTAAAAACATTAAAATTATGATTTACTTGCGTATATGTCTAAAAACATTGAAGCAATGATGATTTGCAGCTCATTATTAGGTAGTTATTTTATATAATTTATTATTCTATTGGAGCTATATGATATAGTCGTCCTATTTTGATGAAATTTAAACCGTAATTCTGAAATATTTAACCATTACTATATCTCAAAGAACTAAAAAAAAATTAAAAAACAGAAAAGTTATAATTTTTTTCATTTATTTTTCCGATTGTTCCTATGGGAGCTATATGCTATAGTCGTCCGATCCGGCTCGATCCGACTTATATACTACCTGCAATAGAAAGACAACTTTCATGCAGATAGCTTTAAAACTGAGAGACTAGTTTGCGTAAAAACGGACGGACAGACGGACATGGCTAGATCGACTCGCCTAGTGATGCTGATCAAGAATATATATACTTTATAGGGTCGGAGATGTCTCCTTCACTGACTGAAATTATAATACCCTCTGCAAGGGTATAAATATAGGCTACTCAAGACTAAAAATTTAGGATAAAATAATGACCTAAGTAATAAGTTATTGGCGCCCTAAAAATTTGAGAAAATCCCAGTCCGAATTTAGGTCACTTACGACCTAAACAAATTGGTTACCATCAAAGCCACTTTTAGGCTTCTCGCACTGTCATTCTTTCAAAATATTTGCCATATCTACAATAAAATAAAACTTGCTTTATTAATTTCCACGAACTAAACATACTGAGCAATTTTTAACTGCACGCCACGCCGATTACATGCATACACACATATGTACATATCACGTTGCGCATTTAAACACGTTTTAGTACACTATTATCTTAAAATTAAGAAACGAGCATGCTTATTTAAATGCGCTTATCTTTAAATTATGTTGTTTCGCATTAATTACTTGTAGATTTAATTAACTACAAAACTTTCCAATTGCTCTTTCGCTGAATGCGTGTTCTTTCTGTAAGTGATGGTATGTCACCGATTTGAAGGCGATAGCACTTAATTTTCCGAATATTGGTTTTTCTTATCGAAATTTTGTCCACCTCTAGCATACACCTTACAGTACAACATATACGCGAAATTAAACATAAAATAGTTCCTTAAATTATTAACTATATAAGAATAAGCAACTAATTCATACATCGTATTGTTTACCACCAATACTTTATCGTAATGTTGCACTGAAATGGTTTGGAAACAGATAACATTTTTAGGACAAATGGACTTCTTTTAAAAAGGCTTTTGGCCCGAAAAAATAGTTCATTCCTAACCTTAAAATAAAGGAAATAGTCTATATTTTGAGAGTTTTAAATAGTGCGATACCTAAAGCTGAAATTTAAGTCCATATAGAATAGCATAGCCTAAAAATAAGTATACTTATTCTCTGGGTGTAGTGTTGTCAATGCAGTATGTAACTATAATCCGATATTTTACTTGGGGAAGATTTTTGCAATTGTTTTAGTCATTTCTGAGTGAATATAAATGTAATACACGGTAAATGCCTATATTTGAAGAGTATTTTTTCCTTTGCGACGGTCGGCTGGTGTCTCTTCAAAAAAATTGCTTCTTGTGGTGCGTAAAGTCTGATATCTAAAAAAAAAATTGATTCATTTATTATATTAGTTTAAAGTGCGGAATAAACGATATTAAATTAAAAAATATACGATTTTGTACCACTTTTACATAAAAAAAAATCAGCCTATCATTGCCTGTAAAAATAATAAAAAACCATATTTTAAATAAAAACTTTCGCTCATACGCAAGTGTTTACTGTATAAAGAATGTGTGAGAATGCCACGCGAACATTTCTAATATTGAACAAAAAAGGAAGCAAACTTCGGCAAGCCGAAGTTCATATACCCTTGCAAAAATTAAATATTTTTGAAAACATTAAAATTATGATTTAGCTATGAGGATTTGCAACTCAGTTCTTCGATAGTTTCTATGGCAGCTATATAATATTTTTTCCGATTTTAATAAAATTAAAACCGTAATACTAAACTGTCAAATTATTAATTAATAAAAAATAATTTAAAAAAAAATACAAAATAAAAAAGTGAAATTTATTTTTTAATTTTTTTTTATATTTTTATTGTTTCCATGGGAGCTTGATGTTATATTTTTGATTAAAATTAAATCGTAATTCTGAAATATTTAATAATTACTAAATATCGAAGAACTACAAAAAAAAATTAAAAACAGCAAAGTTCTAATTTTGTTGTCAATTATTTTCTATGGGAGTTATATGCTACAGTCCTCTGATCCGACGCCTTCCGACTTATATACTACCTGCAGTAAAAAGACAACTATTTGAGAAAGTTTCATGCAGCTTTAAAACTGAGAGACTAGTTTGCGTAGAAACGGACGGACAGACTGGCGGACAGACGGACATGGCTAGATCGACTCTGCTAGTGATGCTGATCAAGAATATATATACTTTATAGAGTCGGAAACGTCTCTTTCACTGCGTTGCAAATTTCTGACTGATATTATAATACCCTCTGCAAGGGTATAAAAATCTATTATTATGAGTTCATCAGAGATTAAGTGCAATACATTTACAAAAACTAGATTTGATTTGGAAAGGTTGCTAAATTCCTTGCCAAATTACTAACTTTACCATTTAGAATTTAGAACGTCTAAAAATATAATATATGTGGGGCTTTTATGACTTTGTGGGGTCTTAAATGTTAACAAGAATGACTACTTGCAAGACTTAATTTAAAATATGTAAATTTTTGAATACGGCTAATAAACCAGGTCTTTGGTAGATAACCCAATACAGCCACCAATAGTAACCCGACTCATAAAAAACAAAACAAATAAAAACAAAAAAGAAAGCAAACTTCGGCAAGAAAAAGTCTATATACCCTTGCAGCTATTGCAAAAATAAAATATTCTTTAAGACATGCAAATTTTGAATGCAATATATATATGCTTATATGTTTAAAAAAATTAAAGCCATCAATTATTCGATCTTTTAAATGCCAGCTTTTTGATTTCAATAAAATTAGTTCGTAATTCTGAATTTTTAATCCATTATTATTTCCAAAATAATTTAAAAAAAATATATATATATAAATCAAAAATTATAATTTGTATTATTTATTTTTTAGTAATATGATTTTAATCAAATTTAAACCGTAATTCTAAATAATACACCATTACGATATATCGAAATTTAAAAACGGCAATATTATTATTTTTGCTTTTTTATACCCTTGCAGAGGGTATTATAATTTCAGTCAGAAGTTTGCAACGCAGTGAAGGAGACGTTTCCGACCCTATAAAGTATATATATTCTTGATCAGCATCACTAGGAGAGTCGATCTAGCCATGTCCGTCTGTCCGTCTGTCCGTCTGTCCGTCCGTTTATATGCAAACTAGTCTCTCAGTTTTAAAGCTATCTGCATGAAACTTTCCCAAAAGTTGTCTTTCTATTGCAGGTAGTATATAAGTCGGAACGAGCCGGATCGGACGACTATAGCATATAGCTCCCATAGGAACAATCGGAAAAATAAATGAAAAAAAATTATAACTTTGCTGTTTTTTAATTTTTTGTTTAGTTCTTCGACATATAGTAATGGTAAAATATTTCCGATTTACGGTTTAAATTTCATCAAAATCGGACGACTATAGCATATAGCTCCCATAGGAACAATCGGAAAAATAAATGAAAAAAAATTATAACTTTGCTGTTTTTTAATTTTTTGTTTAGTTCTTCGAGATATAGTAATGGTTTAATATTTCAGAATTACGGTTTCAATTTCATCAAAATCGGACGACTATAGCATATAGCTCCCATAGGAACAATCGGAAAAATAAATGAAAAAAATTATAACTTTTCTGTTTTTTAATTTTTGTTTAGTTCTTCGACATATAGCAATGTTTAATTATTTCAGAATTATGGTATAAATTTTATCAAAATCGGACGTCTATAGCATATAGCTCCCATAGAAATAATAAAAATATATAAAATAACTATCTAATAATTGAGCTGCAAATAATCATAGTTTCAATGTTTTTTTTTTAGCACATACTCAAGTAAATCATAATTTAAATGTTTTCAAAAGTATTTAATTAATGCAATAGCTGCAAGGGTATATGAACTTCGGCTTGCCGAAGTTTGCTTTCCTTCTTGTTTCCCGATTGTTCCTATGGGAGCTAAATGTTATAATCGACCGATCCGGTTTGTTCCGATTTATATACATAGTACCTGCATTGGAAGACAACTTTTGGGAAAGTTTAATGCAGACAACTTTAAAACTAAGAGACTAGCTTGCGTTGAAGCGGACAGACGAACAGACGGGCATGGCTAGATCTACTTCCTAGTGATGTTTATCAAGAATATATATATTTTATAGGGTCAGCAATGTCACCTTTACTGCGTTTCAACTATCTGCTTGAAATTATAATACCCTCTGCAAGGGTATAAAAATAAGAGCCCATATAATTTTATATCCTGTTCAACACCTATTTATCAGGTGCCCTTGTTGGCGTTATGCTAATTGTGGGTTCTTCCTTGGAACGTGGCTGTTTTTACGTTCTATTTAATCCCAGAAATTGGAACACCCAAGACCATTAAATCGAACGTCCACCGCACCAGATAGTGGAAGCTTGATACAACCAAAAACGCGAGTAATGGCCAGAGAAAAAAACAAACCACCTAATGTTCGACATTATTGTCGATATGCGAACCGAATTTCAATTCGCTCTGGTTAAAAGCAATTTGGTGTCAATTGGCGATTAGACGATGCCGAAACTCGAGCGGGCACCCGTGCTTAAATCACCACACTTTGATATTCAATGAAGGCGCAAGTAATTATGGCTTCGAAACCCACTGTACTGCCTCACTTCCGCACCGTGCATTTAATGCTCTCCTCATCTCTCGATTAAATTGCCAATTGGATAAACAGTTGGCCTGACGTTTAACACTTGGCATACGGTTACCGCACGCCTCCAGTTGGTACAGTCCTGTGTCGGTATGTTTCCCCCTCTGACAATGCAATTAATCAACGCAAATTAAAATTAACTTAATTCCAGACAGCTTGACATCGCGGTCAGTTCGTCGCATATCCAAATGCAGACGTTGATGTTGTGCTGGCTTGGGATTGATCTTGGCCAAAATGCCACTTTACATTCAACATATATTTTAATGACTCCCAAAACTGTGCTCTTCGATTTGAAATTACATTAAGAACGCAGGTACTCGTCTCTAGTGCAATGCCAAACACCTAAGTATAACATTTTATACGTCCAAAATTTTCAATGGCTACATACTAGGGCTGGAGAAATATCGATGTTTTCAAACATCGAGGTTTCTTGTGAAAAATTGTTTATTAAGGGGGTCTTCTACTCTTGATTGGTGTTTTTAACCCTTATAATTTCAGTCAGATGTTTGCAACGCAGTAAAGGAGACATTTCCGACCCTATAAAGTATATATATTCTTGATCAGTATAACTAGGAGAGTCGATCTAGCCATTTCCGTCTGCCCGTCTGTCCGTCCGTTTCTACGCCAACTAGTCTTTCAGTTTTGAAGCGATCTGCATGAAACTTTCCCAAAAGTTGTCTTTCTATTGCAGGTAGTACATAAGTCGAAACGAGCCGGATCGGACGACTTTAGCATATAGCTCCCATGGGAACAATTGGAAAAATTAATAAAAACAAGAAAGAAAGCAAGCTTCAGCAAGCCGATGTTTATATACCCTTGCTGCTATTGCAAAAATTAAACATTCTTGAAAACATTAAAATTATCATTTACTTGCGTATATGTTAAAAAACATAGAGAATATGATGATTTGCAGCTTAATTATTCGATAGTTGTCTTTCTATTGCAGGTAGTATATAAGTCGGAACGAGCCGGATCGGACGACTATAGCATGTAGCTCCCATAGGAACAATCGGAAAACTAAATAAAAAAAAATTATAACTTTACTGTTTTTTATTTTTTTTTAGTTCTTCGACGTATAGTAATGGTTAAATATTTCAGAATTACGGTTTAAATTTCATTAACAATAAAACAATAAAAATATAAAAAAAAATTTTTTAAATGTAACTTTTCTAATTTTTAATTTTTTTTTAATTCTTTTTAACTTATTAATAATTTGACAGTGCAGAATTACGCTTTTAATTTTATTGAAATCGGAAAACGATATCATACAGCTGCCATAGGAACTATCGAATAATTGAGCTGCAAATCATCATAGCACGTAATGATAATTTAAATCTTTTCAAGAATATTTAATTTTTGCAATAGCTGCAAGGGTATATGAACTTCGGCTTGCCGAAGTTTGCTTTCTTTCTTGTTTTTCGATTCAAATGGATCGCAACAGAACAGTTCGTTTTTTTTTTTTTAAATGACTAGCAATTTGTTCTTGCGACTGAGTTACAAATCTGTACATACACGCGGCGTGTATAAAATAGTAGTTGCACTATTCTGAAAAACATCGACTACATGTGAAATTTGGTAAGCAGACGTTTCAAATAGTATAGAAACAGACAAAAAGACGCATGGTGGAGTTGCTCAATAATGTTTATTTATTTAAAAACGGTGAGATATGGAAGAAAAATCTTGTATATTTGTTCTGTTAGCATCGGGAACACGCCAAAATTTAATCGACGATTTTAGAACATATTAAGAAATTAAGTTCAAATGGCCACTATTGCCAATAAAATTTCAAGTGGTGCTGTCTTATTTGTTGGGAGCATATTGGTTTTGAAACTAGTTTAAAGCACTTAACAATACCGTTTCTTTTTGTTTACGTTTAAATTCAAAGCAATCCGCCCAGTGGCTTAGCAGTGTATAATGTATACTAGCAAATATTTGCCATTGGGAAATTTCAATTTAAATTTCGGCACGCGGCATGTATAAAATAGCCTGAAAAAACATCAAATACCTGTGAACTTCGGTAAGCAGACGTTTCTAATAATATAGAAACAAACAAAAAGACGCCTGGTGGAGTTGGTCAATAATGTTTATAGTATAAAGAGTATCAAAAATCTTCTTCACTGCGGTATCGACCTAATTATAGTAGGCTTCTTTAAGGGTATTTTTGTCAAGTCGTCAACATATGCATTAACAAATTTAAATTTGCATTTGCGATTCTTGCACATGCTCGTACGATAGCTGCTGTTTTGTGGTGGTTCACGCTTTTTTGTTCAAGAGAAATTTGCATACCACGGAGTAGATACTTTGACAATGCAATTCCAAAAGCCTGACAAGTCGTCCCTGGCCAGTCGCCTCCCACATGTGGCTAAACATCAGCGGTCTCTGGTTCCAGCCGATGTCCCTAGGACTTTTTGCGGCTTTTTCGGTAAGTTATTTGTTCTGCGACGCAATCGCCTTCCGTCCGTGGTCCTTATCGCTGGCCAGCAACATTGGCTTCCCCAGGGGGCGGGTCCTGTCCGGCCGCAATAGAGCAGCCTTTGGACAGGACTCTACCCGCAAAACCGATTGCGACCGTCCCTTTGTTTGTCACACTGCAGTGGCTTTGTTTTTCGTGTGGCCTGTTCTCCTGTTCTCCTGCTGATCCACACGGCCTCGTTACCCGGACCCACCTCGATTTATTTCAGGTTCACTTTCCGGGGCCTCACACTGGCCGCCAAACTTTCTTAATGAGCTTCGTACGGATTTGCGGTTTCTTCCGCCCATCGCGAGTAACATGGAAATCGATGTGTAAAACAATAGGCGTGTCTGTGATTGGCTGCCTTAAGCGACTGCCTTAAGCGACTGCCAGCCCTGTAGATGGATATCTCGGTCCGCACTCGCAATAATAACAGCACTCGAGCCCATTGTTGGCACTCGAATTATATACACATTATCTGGGCACCGGATCCGGGCCAGGGACGAGCTCAGTAGCCCCACAGGACACCTTCCGCCACACAGACCAACACTTACGCAAGGAGTCAGACGTTGTTATTTTAATAGTTTAAGTAACCATAATATGTTGAGGACTTTTTAATAAACTTGAAACATGAGCGAGCGTGAGCCACAAGGACACCAGAGACCAGCAGGATGTGAACTAGGACCGGCTGCAGTCGGGCAAGATTTATGCAAACCAAAATGTAGCCAAAAATTACAGTTTAATGGAGTAGACTCGGGGAGTGTGCGTGGTCCCGGTCGTAATGAGCAGCGAGAAACTTGCAACAAAGCCAAGTTCGCTGTAGACAAAGGACCAGAGGCCAAGTTGGATCCCGGGCCAGGAGCAACTCCGAATGTATGCAGAAGTAACTTCTCTAATTTTGCAGGAAATATGAAGCCATTAAAGTGCAGCAGACGAAACAAGGCAGCATCTTGACTACTGCGGCACTCAGATACTTAGAAGGGGTGCCTGCGAAAAGTAGAAGGACCTGGCACATAAGGTGCAAGAGAAGGAGGAGGAGCTGGAGCTGAAGCTGGAGCTGGAGGATGGACGCAACACTCCGGGGCCATGTGGCCACCCTGCAAAGTTGTCCTCGAGAGTGTGAAAATAAATTGTGAAAAAGTTGTAGAAGTGAAAATGCCAACTGGTTTGCATGCCCCTGCCCCGATGTCCATCCCCGGCGCAGATTACCACTACAGGAACGCGATCCGGGGTAAGCGGTAAACAGCTGTTGACCGTTTTCCCTTAGTTCTACAATTTATTTCCACAAAAAATGCAGTGAAAAGGCACTAAGCGCCCAGAGCCCGATATACCTACATACATATCTTTAATTGCCAACTTGGCCACTGGCTGCGAGAAAAATGACTGCTGGTAACTGCAGCGCAGGATTCTGGTCCAGCTGGTGTCACATGTCCGGTATCCGGAGCTCCACTTAATCATTGCCCGGCCGACCCACAAATGGGGAGTCAGAAGGTGCCGAGATCTGTATAACGAATGTACTGAGACTCATAAGAAAAAAAGGTTACAATTATATTTTACAATAACAGTTAAACATATAATATTTACAATAATTTAAACTAAATTAAAATTTAGGAAAGGGAGCTTTTATGTCTACATATCTTAAATTTATTATAAATAGCTTTCCCATATGTGGCAAGTGAAGTTACAATAATTAAGTACTTCTGTGACTAACTTCATATAAATAAACAAAAATTACTATATTTAAATCGGAAAACGATACTATATAGCTGCCATAAGATCGATCGAATAATTGAGGTGAAAATCATCATAGCTTTAATTTTTTTATACCCTTGCAGAGGGTATTATAATTTCAGTCAGAAGTTTGCAACGCAGTGAAGGAGACATCCCGACCCTATAAAGTATATATATTCTTGATCAGCATCACTAGGATAGTCGATCTAGCCATGTCCGTCTGTCGTCCGTCTGCCCGTCCGTTTATACGCAAGCTAGTCTCTCAGTTTTAAAGCTATAGTAATGAAACTTTCCCAAAAGTTGTCTTTCTATTGCAGGTAGTATATAAGTCGGAACGAGCCGGATCGGCCGACTATAGCATATAGCTCCCATAGCAACAATCGGAAAAATAAATTAAAAAAAACTATAACTTTGGTGTTTTTCAATTTTGTTTTCGGTTCTTCAAGATATAGTAATGGTTAACTATTTCAGAATTACGGTTTAAATTTCATCAAAATCGGACGATTATATCATATAGCTCCCATAGGAACAATCGGAATAAAATACAACAAAAAATATACACTGGTAAAAAAATGGAATAGTAAAAATAAATATGCGCATATAGAATTGTAAAATGCATATTTCATATTTAAAGTAAATATAAAACTAGTGAAATTAAATACAAATCATATTAAATTCCATAATTTAATATTAAAATATTTAAATAAATGTGGTAAATATTGAGTTTAAATTTTGTGAAATTTGTTTTAAATCTTATCATATTAAAATTGAACATTTTCAGACTTAAAAAAAAACATAGTCAAATTAAGAATGTGTCATATTTAATTATAGTACGAAAACTAAAAATTATTTTAAGTTTTTAATGATTTTTGAACAAAACATTATTACAGTTGATATTGTCAATTAAATTTCAATAGCTCAATCTTAGGGAAATATATTTAATAAATATGGTGTTTAATATTATTATTATTTGTAATAATATCTATGTTTAAAGTATTATATTGAAAGTGCTCAATATTTAAATTTAATATTAATCAGTAATACATAACAACTTAAATTTTAAATTTATTTTGTTACTTTAAATATCATTCCTATGTAATTTAATGTTGTAGTCGAGAGCATTTAAGGTTCGCATTTTATATTTCAAAGTAAACACAAAATTTTTTTTTAATTTATTGTTTTGTTCCATTAATTTAGACGAAACTCTTAAATCTCAGACGAAGTCATAATCAATCAAAGATAATATTAAATTTAATGTTTATTACGTTCGTACCTAAATAAAAATAATGTTAAGTAAATGGAACAAAAGTCAACATTATATGTGCACAACAAATTCTAAAAGCGCTTTTTTGGCGGCCTTTTTTCTCTTTTATTCGCTGTTTCTTTGAAACGGATTCACAAACACATATATATGTATGCCCAGATCACTTCTCTTCGTATTCAGCTTTGAACGGCGTGTGCCATCATTTCCAAATCGCAGTTGAAGAGGTCGTGTCGTGTAGTTGTGAAAATTAAAGTTTAATCGCTGATGCCAAAGCCGCGCGCGTCTCTCATCAGAAACACAAATCAAAGATAGTGAAGTGTAAAAATAATTGATCTGGATCGCGATTCTTATACGTTATTGAGTAAATAATTCTGCAATACAATTGTTTTAGGCTTTGCTTATGTGAATACATACCCACGCTTGTTATATATACATGTGTTGGTATGCAGCGTTCGTTTACCGCTTAATTCCGTTATCACCCTCATCCTTGCCGGAAGAAATACAAATTTTATACCCACCCTCAACCACGCCGAGAATAAAATTTGATTGCAGCAGCAAAGCTCAAAAAAGTATTTGGTAAGTGCTTTTTTTTTTTATTTATGAACATTTCAGGATATTGAAGAAGAAATTTACCTAGCAGACAAAACTGAATTGATGAGAGATTTCTCAGACTTCTTTGTCAAAAGGAAGTAAAATCTCTCAACGTAGAGTTTTTGAAGGCTTGGCCAAAATATAAAGACTCTCGAGCACCAGAATTGGTAAGAATTTTTTTCATTGTTATATAAATGGCTGGTATTTTAACATATCTAATACTTCAAACTTAAAAGTAATTGCAAAATACTGATTAAGAACTTATTTGATTTTTTTAAATATTACTAAATACTAATAATGCTCAAAGTAATATTAACAGTAAAATAGCATAAAACCATCCCTAGTGATGCCGTATTACTTAGAAAAACCCAAGCTTAGAAAACAAATCTATTATCAGGTACAAATCGATTTTAATTTGATGTTCCCTAGAAAGGAAGGCGCATTAGCTACAAAATGGGAAGCGTTTAAAGAGAAAGTACAACTGTACTATGCATCTAATATCCACAACGTGAACAGCAAGGAGCTCTTTATGAATTTTAAGAATTCAGAAACTATTGGTAAATTATTGTTTAATTAAAATTCTTTTTTTTGTCTTTCTTTTACTTTTACTTAAATGACAGATTCATAAGCCTTTATTTTGACTATTCTGTTTCCCTCAATTTTACCATCCAGTATATGGTATTCATCAAAATCATCAAAAACCTTCGAGTTGACTCCATCGCCGACTATCGCCTAAAGGATTGCTGAAATTGTCGGTAAAAACCATTAGAATTTAGAAACAGTTCAACCGTTTATGTTTGTAGAAGGTCACAAAGCGACTTCTTTAAAAACTTTTATGTTTACTTTGATGAAACTGTATATAGTTTCGATTCATCCTTCAATCCTTCAATCTTTAGGTACGTGTTTTAAAATTTTAACACGTTAAATTTAAAGTACCCACCGGCCTCCGAGTTGCCCTGGGTTTTTATCCAACAGTATTTCTATAATATATATACGAAATACGACAAAAAGTCAGCAAATTTATCATCTTTGTTAATTTTCTAAAAAGAATAAGGATAAACTATGTTTCCCTGTTATAAATGCCAAAAAAAACCTCAAAGACGTGGATTTATTAATTAATCACTTAAAGCATGAACATTTGCAAAAAAAAAAAAACCGTCTTTTGATGACCCTTTACAATGTAAGATTTACTCATGTAATCAACTTTTTTCTAGTTTTTTTAATTTTAAGAAACATTTACAAAAGCCACACAGCGAACGAGTTTGTGAATTACCCATTAAAAAGGCTTCAGATTGCACTACAGATTTAAGTTCAGCTAACAATGTACTTTCCTTTTGTCAAAAAATGATCATACACACATTCAAAGCTGATTTCAACGAAAAATCTTTTCTGTTCACCCTTCAATTGCACGCAAAATCGAATTTGCCAAGAAATGAAATTGTTAAAATTCAAAGTATGGTTGCTAAGTTAATTGCTCCTATTGCCAGTGCAGTCTTTGAAGCGACCACAAATGCTGATGCAGCGATGAAATTCATAAATCAATTATTTCTGTTTGTGCGAGTCCATTTGAACTAATTAAGTCAGAGCACAAGTTTTTTAAAACTTTGTAAACTAAAAATTAGTTTGAAGACCGTAAGTCATACACTATATCTAATATAATTGGTCCTAAAAATAAAAAAAAAACTTGAATCTCTTTATCCAAATAAAATAAACATTATCATGATGCCTGTAATTTTCCAAGTAAGTCTCTTTTCGAAATTCCAAACATCTTAAATTTAACTGTTCAAAATCAAAAACGTTTAGTAGAAAGGAATCCTTTTGCAATTTTGTTATACCTTTTTTCTTGTATTTTGATGAATTACGGCTGCTATTACTCATTTCCAACGCTGCCTCAGTATTTAATATCCAAACTAGACTTTATTTTTTCTTTCTCTTACATACCGTCGGATGCGTTAAAGAGAATAATAATAAGGTAATATTTTATCATTTATTTCGTACTCTCAAAGAATTTGAAAATGGAGTCAACATTAAAACAGAAGATGGAAATAAACTGTTTATTTTGTTGTTGGCTTAATGTTAGGCGATAATTTGGGCTTAAATTCTTTGTTTGGGTTTGTTAAATCTTTTCGAGCGAAAAGGTTTTGCAGGGCGTGCAAGCGAACATAGAAATGCAAACTGACTTAGAGGAAAACAAAAGGTATCTAAGAGATAAAAATGCATACGAAAGTGACTTAAAAGTATATGATTTTTTCACGTTATTGATAACTTCTACTTCGACCTTATGCATGACGTCCTAGAAGGCATCTGTGTGTATGGAATTTGTCAAACACTGACAGCCTTAGTTAAAAATCAAATTTTGACCATAGAATTATTAAACGACCGGAAAAAACTGTTTCCATTTGGCGAATTGGACACAAGAAATATTTCAAGGCCTCTAGACTTAAAAAAACTAAAAAAAAATGATCTTAGAATGACTACCATTGAGAAGCTATGTTT
Source organism: Drosophila gunungcola (assembly GCF_025200985.1). Lineage (NCBI taxonomy): Eukaryota > Metazoa > Arthropoda > Insecta > Diptera > Drosophilidae > Drosophila > Drosophila gunungcola. The sequence continues at coordinate 117,357 of NW_026453329.1, forward strand.
TGCTAAGTTCTTACCATTAATGATTAATAAGGATGTGCCCAAAAATAACGATAATTGCATTTTGTATACACGTATGCTAGAAATTATCGATATTTTATTTCAAAACAAATTCTCTGAAGATGACTTAAAAGCTTTAGAGGGTAAACTTAAAACGCATCATAAATTATATATACACCTATATGGTCCTACTTTAAAACCAAAGCATAATTTTCTCGTGCATTATCCCACTGCCATTAAGAAATTTGGACCGATTAAACACGCGTGGGTAATAAGGTTTAAAGTTAAGCATATAGTGTCAAAAACATATTTAGGTTCAATAACATCAGGGAAAAATCAATGTAGATCAGTAGCAATTAAGGAATGTGTAAAATTTTCAAACTTCTTAATTAACTATGAAAATGGAATTCCGCCTGTTTTTGATCAATCTAATTTTAGAAATATAAATGTGAACAATATTGAATTTATGAATGAATCAAATCATTATATGTTTAAAACAGAAAATGTACAATATTCTGAAATGTAATTTACAAGGGACTAACATACAAAACAAACTATTACATTGTCTCCAAATGTTTAAAATACTCTTTCTCTTTTGCGAAAAGAAAACTATTTATGCTGCCTGTAATGATATATATGTAAACACATTTTGCTATCATATGCAGGCATATGAATGCGGAAAAAAAAACAAAAAATTAGTTTAAAAAAAACTTGACGAATTTACAAGTCATCCAATGCACAATGAAGTGAATGCTAAAACCTATGTTCAATATAGATCTCTTTAATAAACTATATGAGCCGTACTGTTAATAAATTGTGCTGAAACAAAACTATTAAAAAACAAGAAAACCCTTGCAGCTATTTCAAAAACTAAATACTCTTGAAAACGTAAAAAATTTCAGAATTACGGTTTAAATTTCATTAAAATCGCACACTATTTCATATAGCTTCCATAGGAACAAACGGAAAAAAATACAAAAAAAATTATAACTTCGCTGTTTTTTTAAATTTTTTTTAGTTGTTCGACATATAGTATTGTTTAAATATTTTAGAACTACGGTTTAAATTTCATCCAAATCGAACGGCTATATCATATAGCTCCCATAGAAATAATAAAAATATATAAAATAACTATGTAATAATTGAGCTGCAAGTCATCACAGCTTCAATGTTTTTAAACATATACGCAAGTAAATCATAATTTTAATGTTTTAAAAAATATTTAGTTTTTGCAATAGCTGCAAGGGTATATGAATTTAAGCTTGCCGAAGTTTGCTTCCTTTCTTGTTTAATTTTTTTTTAGTTCTTCGAAATATAGTGATGGTTTGCCCAGAGATTGCTCCTTCATATTACTATCTGTTTCGATCGATGGCTCATGGTCTGGCAGACCAGCGATTCTCCAACTATGATGAAGTCAAAGAATGGATGGACATTAGAAAAAAGCGCAGACTTTTTTCGACGCGGAATCTGTGATTTGCCAGAAAGATGGCGAAAAGTGGTAGCTATCGATGGGCAATACTTTGAAGCGTAAAAAAGGAACCAAATAAATCTTCAACTTTTGTAAAACAACCGCACGAAATTTTTTCTACACTTTATAGTAATGGTTTAATAATTTAAAACTACGGTTTTAATGTCAAATTCGTGACGATCGCACATTCAACATACAACACCTACAATATCATATTTTGTGACGAAAAAATTAATAAACATTCGATTAAAACGTACTCTTTTCAATTGTTTCCTTATATATGTACTTTATGGGTTCGATCAATCTAACTTCGTTGTTTTAAGATATTTGATTTTTGTATAGTAATTGACTTCATAAAATGTTGCTTAAATTAATAATAGTTTTTCTTTCTTTATCATAAATATGAACTGAGAAAAATTGCCGTTGTTTTTGCTATACTATACCATACTATAAAATGCTCGCACTTCTTTGTGCGATTAACTGGCACGGCAAAATTTGTCAGTGTGTCGTCAGTACTGTTCATCTCCTTTTTACTGATCGCCAAAACTTCCTCATTACTGCTGATGAAAACGTGATGATTTTCAATACAAAATAGTGATGATTTCAGCATTGGGATTCATCAGTAAAGCAAATCATGACCAAATCATATAGCTTTCGAAAATGGAAAATTAATGGCTATATACAACAAAAAATTGTAAACAAATTATTTTTTTAAATTAGTTTTTTGATTAATTTTTAAATGTAGCTCGGATCAAGGCAAGTTTGGTGTTTTAGACTGCTTTTTCAAGACTGAAAAAGTCTTCTCGGCTTCGCGAGTAAATCGTTCTCAAAATCAAAAATAATTTACTTTTATTCTAAAAACTAGAGCGCCTATGCTTGGACTCAACAACCTCTTCGTTCTCAACACCAAGAAGACTTATTCTCTAATCCGGAGTATTCAGTCTTAAAAAAGCAGTCTTGATCTGAGAAATTTTCTTCTTGATTTCGGTAAATCCGTTCTGGAATTACGACTGTTGAAAACGGTTTTTATTCCGTAAAAATGACAGGTCCCAAAAACTTTTTTAATTTTGTGTTTTTTTTTTATTTTCTTTTATCTAGATTTGAAATTATACAGCTAATCTTATAGTTTTCTTATCAATATTTAAAACATACATATGAAGAGGAGGTGTGACTTTGGTGGCGGTGGCTTTGCAGGCGATGATTGTGGAGACTTTTCTTGGGCAATCTATATTTTGAATAAACAAATAAAGTTAATAAGAATTTAAGAAAGAGGTATAATATAATGTCTTACCTTCGTTTTCCTCCAAGCGAACAGCTTTTCGCGGAAAAGAACTCTTATTCCGATTGGCGGAATCTCCTCTTTTATTTCCTCTGCGGTGATAAATTCAAGGCACTCGAAATTAACACCGGCACCTAGAAAAAAAATAATTAAACAGTGTAATTATTTATTTTCTTGTATCTAGATTCGAAATTATACAGCAAAATATATTTTAATCTTATAATTTTCTTATCAATATTTAAAACATACATATGAAGAGGAGGTGTGACTTTTGGGGTGGTGGCTTTGGAGGCGATGATTTTTTTCTTTGGCAAACTATATTTTTAATAAACAAAAAAGTTAATAAGAATTTTCGAAAGAGGTATAATAATGTCTTACCTTCGTTTTCCTCCAAGCGATTGGCAGAATCGCCTCTTTTATTTCCTCTGCGGTGATAAATTCAAGGCACTCGAAAATAACACCGGCAGCTAGCAAAAAAAATAATTAAACAGTGTAATTATTTATTTTTATTTATCTAGATTCGAAATTATACAGCTAAATATATTTTAGTCTTTTAGTTTTCTTATCAATATTTAAAACATACATATGAAGAGGAGGTGTGACTTTGGTGGCGGTGGCTTTGGAGGCGATGAATGTGGAGATTTTTCTTGGGCAAACTATATTTTTAATAAATAAAAAAAGTGAATAAGAATTTTCGAAAGTGGTATAATATGTCTTACCTTCGTTTTCCTCCAAGCGAACAGCTTTTCGCGGAAAAGAATTCTTATTCCGATTGGCGGAATCGCCTCTTTTATTTCCTCTGCGGTGATAAGTTCAAGGCACTCGAAATTAACACCGGCACCTAGAAAAAAAAATAATTAAACAGAGTAACAATTTTTATATTCCAATTTCAAAACTTGTCTAAACTAAAAAATTGTTAAGCGTGGCTCTGCTACAAAATGTATTTATCTAAATTTACTTCTTAACACGTGCTTAAGTAAAACAAAGTATTTAAAAGAGTTGTGAAATAGCACCTTTCCGCAAGTGACGCTGCTGCAGTCCATGTATGAATGTGTTTTTTGTTTCCTTTGATTCTTATACTTCTACGTCTTGCGAAAATTTTAAAGTAACATTCCGAACAATTTAAGAGAACTTCTCTCCCAATTTTTATCTCTTTCTCTTTTAAAGTTTTAGACTAAGTTCTTCTGGAGTTAAGGATCTTTTATTCTCGATTAGCGAAATCGAGAACAAATAGAACAATTTCTCCTTGAAGAAAATCTGAATAAATCAGATGAATCTGCAGAGATATTTATCTTTAGAAGCAGCGAATCCGTTCCTTATATCCTCCTTTTTTATTTCCAAGTTCACTTTCCGTTTATTTATTATTATTTCCAATAAAACACGAGGGAAGAAAATTATAGGAGCAGAGAGACCCGTTTTATTCTATTGGCATCCAAGATCAAAAGAGGAAGTAAGAACTAAGAACAAAAGTAAGCTGTGCTTCAGAAAAATCCCAAATGGTGCGTTACCGAAAACTTATATATAATTATAATAATTTTGTCAAAATAAAATAAACAGTTTCAACTATATTCACTGAGGCGATATTCTAATGCGATATTTCAACACTCCTTGATTTCAGGAACATTTCTGCTTGATAAAGTGAGAAGTAAAAATACTGAAATAGAGCAGATTTGCTCTTGGTTTTTTCGTTCTGAAATTTTCTCGGTGTACGAATGCCTGAATGGTTCAAGCATATTGGGTATCTTGATATCATTATTAAATGATAATCGTCTATTGTTTAGTTATTTTCTTAATTCCCACAGTAAAACCAAAGCAGAACAAGAAAGGAAGCTAGCTTTGCCAAGCCGAACTTTGTATACACTTGCATATATTCCAAAAATTGAATATTCTTCAACAACAAAAAAATATTTGGATTTGTATGACTATTTCCTTAACAACAGTTATGATTTTCCGCTTAATTATTCTACGATATGATACAGTGGCGTTATAACAAAACATTCTAAAATATATAAATAAATATTGCCAAAAAACACACATAGAGCCTATGTGAGTACATTAGAGTGGCCGTTTTGAAATAAACCAGAAATTACCAAAACTGCATCCCAAAGCTCCAGCTTTTATAGTTTTCGGTGTTTAGACAGACCGACAGATAGACGGAAATGGCTAAATTGACTTGGCTTTTGAATTTGCATTTGTTTGCTTAATTTGTTCTTATGAGAGCCATAGCCATGCGATCAACCGATCCGTCTTAAATACTATTTGCTATAGAAGGCCTACTTTTGGGCAAAATAAGCTTCAAAAGTAAGAGATTTTGCGTAGCACGGACGGATAGTCGGCGACAGCTAGATCGACTCTTCCAAGAATATATGTACTTTATAGGGTTGGAAATGCTTCCTTCACTACGTTGAATATGTATATGTAAATTTGATTCAACAACGGAGCACAACATTGTCATATTATTACCATTATTCGGCAATATTGATACTAGTACGAAATTTTATTTTTGGAAAAATTGTAAGTTGTACTACTACTATTTTCAATTGATACGAGAACATTTTTTATATTAGGCTACACATAATAAATGAGCAGTTAGCAATTTTTTCTTTTTGGGAGAAAATATGTCACTTAAAAATAAAATAAAATAAAAATAAAATAGCATAATTGTATTACTGCTAACCCCACCACTTCTTTTTATTTTTATGCCTTGTCTGTTTTTGTCTAATATTTGATTCCTGTTGATTAAATGACTTTAATTTCCCGCTAGCCATTTGCCTACTTTCGTTGAGTCAGTGTTTTTGAAGTGCTCCGTAAATATTTTCTAATAAGTTTCGCGCTCACATTACATTCCCTTCGCCAGATTCCATTATGCTCCAACCATTTGGTCTCTTTCTGGTCCCTAGAACTCGTTCGCGGAAGTTGGCGCCGCGTAATTAGCAATCTAGCAATGCAATGTAATGGGATTTAGTGGGAGGTCTGCGCCTCAAGTACATGAGTGGATTTCGCCACCAACCAATGGAAAGTGGCCAAGATGAGGCAGCACTTGACATATGGTAATGCGCATTTAAATGGATTTATGGTGTATGCTTTCCACGCTTTTAACTAGATTTGTATGCCAATCCCCGATGCAAAAACGAAGGCTGCTTTAAAGTACGCCGCACAATTTAAGGCTTGTTAGGCCGCGTTACTTAATGTCTTCTATGGCTTGCAAGTGCTAAGTCCCATCAGCGGTGAGGACGTAATTAAACGCCCATGGAGCGTAGAACGGGATTGAGTTGCACTTGCTATTCTTGGCCTATGCCTGGCACTAATTGCCCGGTCGAAGTTGCTGGTGCAAGTAACGATTATGGCCAGGAAGAAGGCGAGCTGGATCTTGGGGTAGGCACAAAGTGCCTGAGCAGGACATGGCCAAGTGCCAATTAGCAAGCAAAATAGATTGTAGTAAATTTTAATGACATATACGGCATAGTTGCTTCCGCTCAGTCTCGACCGTTTTTTCTCAAGTTAGGCGAGCTGGTGTCCTTTTGAAAGAGCCAACTACATGCAGACAGTCAAAGGCGTTGACCGCCTGCCGCATCATTGAATTCAAAATATCCAGCTTGGTGTGTGTCTGAGCCACTTCAATTAAAAAGACTTTCACCCACTACAAAAAGACCGACAAAGTCGGGCAAGGAAAAGCAGGAAAACACTTCCGCTTTACTTAGCTTCACTTTTGTGTGCCCGATGGTAAACGTTGCAATCGCTTTGAAATAGCGCAGACGTGCAGACCCGTGACCAGTACCGAATACCCGGTGCCTGAACCCCGGTTCCCAATGCTCCTAGCTGAAAAAAACTGCCTGGGAACAGTGGCGGCATCCATCGCAGCACGACATAACTTCCGTTCGTTCCGATTTCTCCTTCGGTGGGAAGGACAAAGATGGGTCAGGACGATGCACAGTGGTCCGAGTTTTTATTTATCTAAGCTTCGATTCACTTTGCTAGTAAAGGGAACAAAAACTATTGGTTTATCATTGCAAACAGTATAATAACTCGACCAGCCCCGCTGATCAAGGACGTATATAATTTTAAGGGTCGGAAAACAATGTGAGTTTTCTTTCATTCTTTACTTTCATTTACCCTTTTAATACCCTTGCAGAGGGTATTATAATTTCAGTCAGAAGTTTGCAACGCAGTGAAGGAGACATCTCCCACCCTATAAAGTATATATATTCTTGATCAGCATCACTAGGAGAGTCGATCTAGCCATGTCCGTCTGTCCGTCCGTTTCTACGCAAACTAGTCTCTCAGTTTTAACGCTATCTGCATGAAACTTTACCAAAGTTGTCTTTCTATTGCAGGTAGTATATAAGTCGGAACAAGCCGGATCGGACGACTATAGCATACAGCTCCCACAGGAACAATCGAAAAATAAATAAAAAAAAACTATAACTTTGGTGTTTTTCAATTTTGTTTTCGGTTCTTCAAGATATAGTAATAGTTAACTATTTTAGAATTACGGTTTAAATTTCATCAAAATCGGACGATTATATCATATAGCTCTAATAGGAACAATCGGAATCAAATACAAAAAAAATTATACACTGGTAAAAAAATGGAATAGTAAAAATAAATATGCGCATATTGAATTGTAAAATGCATATTTCATATTTAAAGTAAATATAAAACTATTGAAATTAAATACAAATCATATTAAATGGTATTTAATATTTTTAAATTTAAATCTATTATTGTTTGTAATAATATCTAAGTTTAAAGTATTATATTGAAAGTGCTCAATATTTAAATTTAATATTAATCAGTAATACATAACAACTTAAATTTTAAATTTATTTTTGTTACTTTAAATATCATTCCTATGTAATTTAAAGTTGTAGTCGAGGGCATTTAAGGTTCGCATTTTATATTTAAAAGTAAATACAGAAATTATTTTTTAATTTATTGTTGTGTTCCATTAACTTAGAACGAAACTCTTAAATCTCAGACGTAATCATAATCAATCAAAGATAATATTAAATTTAATGTTTATTACGTTCGTACCTAAATAAAAATAATGTTAAATAAATGGAACAAAAGTCAAAAGTATATGTGCGTAACAAATTCTAAAACCGCTTTTTTGGCGGCCTTTTTTCTCCTTTATTCGCTGTTTCTTTGAAACGGATTCACACATACATATGTACATATGTATGCCCAGATCACTTCTCTTCGTATTCAGCATTGCACGGCGTGTGTCATCATTTCCAAGTCGCAGTTGAAGAGGTCGTGTAGTTGTGAAAATTAAAGTTTAATCGCTGATGCCAAATCCGCGCGCGTCTCCCAAAATAAATAATCTGGATCACGAATCTTTTACGTTATTGGGTGAATAATTCTGCAATAAATTTATCTTAGGCTTTTCTTATGTGAATTCATAACCACGCTTGGTATACATATATTGTACATGTGTTGGTAAGCAGCGTTCGTTTACCGCTTAATTGCCGTTAGATTTATTTTGCATTTGTTTGGAAGCCACTAAAACTGGTAAACGGAATCCGCACATACATGCATATATTTGTATATTAAAAACAAATATATTCTAGAGTTATTCCCACATTTAAATGTGTGTTTTACCGCGATCTAGTTGAACTGATTAACCCTTATGATTAAGATCAAGCCAAGATTAAATTTAGCTTCAGCAGCATCACTATTTGGTAACTAACGATCTAAATATAAAAATTTAAATGTGGTAATATTATGTACATACATACGTACGCTGTGTATATGTACATGTTTTATGCATGCATGTGCAGCGTGCGTTTCCCGTTTATAGTTACCACCAAAGAAATAAAAAAAAAAAAGCTGTAAACGCATTCTGCACCTGCATGCATATGTGGCTGTTTTGAGAATAGAATAAAAACAAATACACTGATAAAAGAAAGTACTATTAAAAATAAATATGTGAATATTAAATCATAATATTATTATACCCTGCATATATAATTGCATGACTTATAGCCTGATTCCATTGGCGCATTAAAACGCATTTAGCCTAATGCGCACTTTATTTACACAGGGAATCCATATGGCTAAATGCAGCATTTTTAAATAAATGCGATTTTTTAAATGCGATTAAAAACCATTCGCCCCGAACATTTTTAGAAAAAATACCGGAAAATACGATGTTGAACGATATTTTGTTCGTGCCACCCTACACAACAGCTGTTTTCTATATGCAAGGTTGGCGCAATTTCTGATGTCTTTTGAATATAAAATCTATTTTGTATAAAAATGGACTGAAACCTAGAGCGCACGCTGCAAATTCTGCTCGCAGTACCACATTGCATACTGCTGGATCTCTGGCATGAAATAAGTCCCACATATACGAGGATCCTTGCCCTTTATAGAAACTTGGTGGTCTACATTGCAAACCCGTCATAACAACGCAATCAGCTTCTCCCCCTTGTCGTTCAAGTTGGCAAATGCCTCGGTCGCACTTATGGATGTCCTGCTGAGCATTTCAGAGTTTAGTAAACTCACTCATGTTCATTAATTGTGATTAATTTCTTTTGGATCTGCCAAACTGCTAAGTAAACAAACCCAGCTCAGCTGCTCGTGCCACTCACATGTCGGAGTAGCATATACTAACTGCTAACTGCGCCACTGGAATCAGGCACATTTAAAAAGTCCATCTAATGCGGCAATGGAATCAGGTTATTAATATGTACCTATTTAAATTAATGTGAAAAATATTAGATTTCAAGTGTAAATCTTTGTTTTAAAAATATATATTTAAGTCTAATATGGTTTCATTTAATACTCACATATTTAAATTTAATATTTCATTTTTTTTATCAGTACCGTTCATTAAGTTTTCTTTGATGATCATATTCTTTTGCGCGATCTGGCTAAACATCGTTACTTGAATTAGGTTATCACGCTCATCATTGCCGGAAGAAATACAAATTTTATATTACCCTCAACCACGCCGAGAATAAAATTTGATTGCAGCAGCAAAGCTCAAAAAGTATTTGGTAAGTGCCTTTTTTTTTTATTTATGAACATTTCAGGATATTGAAGAAGAAATTTACCTAGCAGACAAAACTGAATTGATGAGAGATTTCTCAGACTGGATCTGGTCACAGATAAATGGACAAAAACTTCATCTTCTTCGTCAAAAGGGAAGTAAAATCTTTCGGCGTAGAGTTTTTGAAGGCTTGGCCAAAATATAAAGACTCTCGAGCACCAGAATTGGTAAGAATTGTTTACATTGTTATATAAATGGCTGGTATTTTAACAAATCTAATACTTCAAACTTAAAAGTAATTGCAAAATACTGATTAAGAACTGATTTGATTTTTTTAAATATTACTAAATACTAATAATGCTCAAAGTAATAATAAAAGTAAAATAGCATAAAACCATCCCTAGTGATGCCGTATTACTTAGTAAAACCCAAGCTTAGAAACAAATCTATTATCAGGTACAAATCGATTTTAATTTGATGTTCCCTAGAAAGGAAGGCGCATTAGCTACAAAATGGGAAGCGTTTAAAGAGAAAGTACAACTGTACTATGCATCTAATATCCACAACGTGAACAGCAAGGAGCTCTTTATGAATTTTAAGAATTCAGAAACTATTGGTAAATTATTGTTTAATTAAAATCCTTTTTTTTTGTCTTTCTTTTACTTTTACTTAAATGACAGATTCATAAGCCTTTATTTGACTATTCTGTTTCCTTCAATTTTACCATCCAGTATATGGTATTCATCAAAATCATCAAAAACCTTCGAGTTGACTCCATCGCCGACTATCGCCAAAGGATTGCTGAAATTGTCGGTAAAAACCATTAGAATTTAGAAACAGTTCAACCGTTTATGTTTGTAGAAGGTCACAAAGCGACTTCTTTAAAAACTTTTTATGTTTACTTTGATAAAACTGTATATAGTTTCAATTCATTCCTTCAGTCTTTAGATACGTGTTTTAAAATTTTTAACACGTTAAATTTAAAGTACCCACCGGCCTCCGAGTTGCCCTGGGTTTTTATCCAACAGTATTTCTATAATATGTATACAAAATACGACAAAAAGTCAGCAAATTTGTCATCTTTATTATGTTTCTAAAAAGAATAAGGATAAACTATGTTTCCCTGTTATAAATGCCAAAAAAACCTCAAAGACGTGGATTTATTAATTAATCACTTAAAGCATGAACATTTGCAAAAAAAAACCGTCTTTTGATGACCCTTTACATTGTAAGATTTACTCATGTAATCAACTCTTTTCTAGTTTTTTTTAATTTTAAAAAACATTTACAAAAGCCATACAGCGAACGAGTTTGTGAATTACCCATTAAAAAGGCTTCAGATTGCACTACAGATTTAAGTTCAGCTAACAATGTACTTTCCTTTTGTCAAATAAATGATCATACACACATTCAAAGCTGATTTCAACGAAAAATCTTTTCTGTTCACCCTTCAATTGCAAACAAGATCGAATTTGCCAAGAAATGAAATTGTTAAAATTCAAAGTATGGTTGCTAAGTTAATTGCTCCTATTGCCAGTGCAGTCTTTGAAGCGACCACAAATGCTGATGCAGCTGATGAAATTCATAAATCGTTTATTTCTTTTTGTGCGAGTTCATTTGAATTAATTAAGTCAGAGCACAAGTTTTTTAAAACTTGGTAAAGTAAAAATTTGTTTGAAGACCCTAAGTCACACACTATATCTAATATAATTGGTCCTAAAAATAAAAAAAACTGTGAATCTCTTTATCCAAATAAAATAAAAATTATCATGATGCCTGTAATTTTCGAATTAAAGTCTCTTTTTGAAATTCCAAACATCTTAAATTTAACTGTTCAAAATCAAAAACGTTTAGTAGAAAAGGAATCCTTTTGAAATTTTGTTAATAATGAAACATGGACAAAAAACTTCAAAACTATAAACCCGATGACATTGTTATACCTTTTTTCTTGAATTTTGATGAATTGCGGCTGCTATTACTCATTTCCAACGCTGCATCAGTATTTAATATCCAAACTAGACTTTATTTTTTCTTTCGCTTACAACCGTCGGATGCGTTTAAAGAGAATAATAATGAGGTAATATTTTATCATTTATTTCGTACTCTCAAAGAATTTGAAAATGGAGTCAACATTAAAACAGAAGATGGAAATAAAACTGTTTATTTTGTTATTGGCTAATATTAGGCGATAATTTGGGCTTAAATTCTCTGTTTGGGTTTGTTAAATCTTTTCGAGCGAAAAGGTTTTGCAGGGCGAGCAAGCGAACATAGAAATGCGAACTGACTTAGAGGAAAACAAAAGGTATCTAAGAGATAAAAATGCAAACGATAGTGACTTAAAAGCATATGATTTTCTAGAAAGTGGAAAACAGATTGTATATTCAACGAATTAAAAACTTTTCACGTTATTGATAACTTTTACTTCGACCTTATGCATGACGTCCTAGAAGGCATCTGTGTGTATGGAATTTTTCAAACACTGACTGCCGTAATTAAAGATAAATTTTGACCATAGAATTATTCAACGACCGGAAAAAAACTGTTTCAATTTGGCGAATTGGACATAAGAAATATTTCAAGGCGTCTAGACTTAAAAAAACTAAAAAAAATTATCTTAGAATGACTGCCTTTGAGAAGCTATGTTTTGCTAAGTTCTTACCATTAATATTGATAATGATGAGCCTAAAAATAACGATAATTGGATTATGTATGCACGTATGCTAGAAATATCGATATTTTATTTCAAAACAAATTCTCTGAAGATGACTTAAAAGTTTTAGAGGGTAAAATTAAAACGCATCATAAATTATATGTACACCTATATGGTCCTACTTTAAAACCAAAGCATCATTTTCTCGTGCATTGTCCCACTGCCATTAAGAAATGTGGACCGATTAAACACGCGTGGGTAATGAGGTTTAAAGTTAAGCATATAGTGTCAAAACATATTTAGGTTCAATAACATCAGGGAAAAATCAATGTAGATCAGTAGCAATTAAGGAATGTGTAAAATTTTCAAACTTCTTAATTAACTATGAAAATGGAATTCCGCCTGTTTTTGATCAATCTAATTTTAGAAATATAAATGTGAACAATATTGATATTTGTGAATGAATCAAATCGTTATATGTTTAAAACAGAAAATGTACAATATTCTGAAAATGTAATTTACAAGGGACTTAACGTACAAAACAAACTATTACTAGCAATTAAGAGTGGGCTTTGTCTCCAAATGTTTAAAATACTCTTTCTCTTTTGTGAAAAGAAAACTATTTATGCTGCCTGTAATGATATAGATCTAAACACATTCTGCTATCATATGCAGGCATATGAATGCGGAAAAGAAAACAACAAATTAGTTTAAAAAAACTTGACTAATTCACAAGTCATCCAATGCACTTGTATGAAGTGAATGCTAAAACCTTATGTTCAATATAGATCTCTTTGATAAACTATATAAGTCGTACTGTTAATAAATTGTGCTGAAATAAAATTATTTAAAAAAATAAACTGCTTTATGTTTTTTTATGTTAAAACAACGGTTTTAAATAATTTATATGAATATACCTTGCATTTGATTTAAATATAATAAATATTTATATTTAAGACGCTAAAAATACATTTTATATAATTCATATTTAAATTAAATATTAAAATATTTAAATTCAATGCAATATGAATTGCACTGTATTTAAGTTTGGAATATTAAATTTAAAGATGTTTTATATTAACATTAAATACGATCATAAATCAAATTAAATATTTTAATATTTAAAACAAAGATGCACCGTATTTAACTTAAATTTATTTCATATTAATTTAAATACGGTTTCTACTTAAATTAAATATTTTAATATTTAAAACAAACATGTTTCATAATTACTTTAAATACGATTTCTAGTTAAATGAAATGTTTTAATATTTAAAACAAATACGCATCGTGTTTAATTTAACTATGAATTAAATTTAACTTAAATATGGACCTAATTTAAATTAAATATTAAAAATATTAAAAAAAATTCTTTAAATATTTAAATTAAATAAAATAAAAAATGGATGAAATCAAGGCGAAAAATATTTGAATTGAATACAAAATATTGAAATTTACCAGTGTAACTTTGCTGTTTTTAAATTTTTTTTTAGATCTTCGACATATAGTAATGGTTAAATATTTTAGAATCACGGTTTTAAATTCATCAAAATCGGACGACTATATCATATTGCTCCCATAGAAATAATAAGGGACATAGTTCCTGAGCTTGGGTTGGTAAAATATTACACTTTTTAACACAGTTTAAATTTTATTGAAAATAAAGTCGAATAACGCCTTATTTGCTAGGATCCGTTGCTCCGTTCAAAGTTATTCAAAAATTTCTACATCGTTTCTCAATTGAACAAATTTTAAGGACTTGTTTTAGAATTCTGGAATAATTTTTTTGTGTTGGGCAGGTCGTTGAAAAAGTTTGTTCTACGACTTTTTTGAAAAATTAGCTTATTTATCAGGACATCGCTATAAAAGCTAAACTTTGCACGGCTATTACTTCTAATCTAGTAAGCTACAGACAAGAGCTTTATGTCATTAAAAAGGTATTGTCAAATGCTAATCACGAAGCATTTAAATAAAACAATTTAAAAATGATTTCATTTTTTTTTTTTTGCAAATTTTTAAAAATTGTTACATTTGATTTTTGTTATTTTTTTACGTTTATAGCCCTTGAGATTCCTCAACTTTTGGTGCACAACAAAGTTTTCTGCATAAATGTTTTCGAAAGCTGTTAAACAACGAAAACGCCAATATTTTTATTTAATAATTGTAAAATATTAATTATTGTTTTAAATTTAAAATCAGATACTTTTTTTTGAAATCAGATACTTGGCAAAAAAAATGGGCAAGATGTAAGCAAATATCTTAAAAACAACGAAATTATTCAAATTTTAATGTTCTATAGGGCCAGATAACTTTCTCGATTCGTTTTTATCCTTACATATGTTATTTAAATTTCAGTCAGAAGGACCCCTTTCCTACCCTAACATCATCATTGGGAGAGTCGATCTAGCCATGTCCGATTGTTTGTCCACTCCTATCTACGCAAACTAATCAGTTTTAAAACTTTTAGTAGAAGTTGAAACGAGACCCGGCTCGACGACTATATCGGCGAGCTCTCGTTGCACCCAGAAAAAAAAATTGACCTTGACCTAAGAAATTCGCCATTGATTCAAGAAAATCTTCCTTGAGCTTCAGCCAATGGCGACTCGCCTTTCATTTTAGAAAATGACTTTCTTAAATATAAGGAAGGTCTTTCTAAAAATCATTACATAAATTTCTTGAATGTGTGGCAAATAACCATGAAATTAAGAAAAAACTTTTTATAAACAATGGTTTGAGTGATCTAAAATTGAAGAGCCCCCTTTTTAAATTATAAGGCGATTGCTTCCTAAAAACAACGATCTTAGATCATGAAACATTTTACTAAAATTAATGAAGTTTTTCCCTAATTTGCTGGCGATTTTCCAAAAATTAAAGAAGGGTGTTTATTTTGTTAAAGTAAGTTAAGGAGGTACAACCAACAAAATTAATGACGGTCAAAAGTAAATTTTTCGATTTAATGTCTTGATCTAGTGTAATGTGTTCTGATGGCCAAAAACAGGCACAGTTACAAGAAATAACGTGACGGTAGCCACCGAACTCTGCTGAATTCTAATCGGGTGTTGGATGATTGAAATGGTTTTGTGGGTTTTGAAGGGGGCTTGGAGACTCTATCCGCCCACAATCATTCATTGTTGTTGCAGGCAGCTAACCCCCAGTCAGGGTTCAGCCGGCAGCCAGAGCTGCGATAAAATAAATTTGCATATGAATTGAGAATTAAGAACATTTTGCACATCGTGCCACCTCCGTGCTCTTCTTTATCTGCTCCTCCG
The DNA here is from genome assembly GCF_025200985.1 of Drosophila gunungcola. Classification (NCBI taxonomy): domain Eukaryota; kingdom Metazoa; phylum Arthropoda; class Insecta; order Diptera; family Drosophilidae; genus Drosophila; species Drosophila gunungcola. Next base: position 133,014 of record NW_026453329.1, read on the forward strand.
CTGCTGCCATTTTAGCATAGGACTGGAATATTCTACATGGGGGAAAGTGGCTGTTGACATTGTGGCTGCTGTTTGCCCTTTGAATTAGAGCCCACACACACGTTCTAGACTTCTCCCTCCCAATCGCCCAATGTCGATATTCCATATCAGAGTGTGAATAGCTTATTTCGTTTATCCATTTCAGCCGCTCTTCGGAATTTTCATTCGGCCTTTTTGGGCCAACATTTTTATGCTCCCGGCAAAAATAGAAAAAGAAAACACCCCGATACAGAAACAACTCGTTAGGCTTTTGAAATTGGAAATGTTTTTTTGACTGATACGCTAAAAATAGTCACAATGGTCATACTACCACTACAAAATTGGTCACATGGGCAGTTTTTAAACACACCCAGGCAAAAAATGACCTAAAAAGTAAAAAAAGGCCTATATTTAGGTTATTGACAGCCTAAAATTTATAGAACAGATTTAGGCTACTCAAGACCTTAAATTTTGGGTAAAACAAGAAAGGAAGCAAACTTCGGCTTGCCGAAGTTCATATACCCTTTGACTTGAGTGTGTGTTTACATTGAAGCTATGATGATATGCAGCTTAATTATTAGATAGTTCCTGTGCATCAAAAAGAATTTCTAAAAAAAATTACATAATAAAAAAGTTAAATTAAAAAAAAAATTTTTAATATATATATGGGAGCTTTAAGTTATAGTCGTCCGATTTTGATGAAATTTAAACCGTAATTCTGAAATATTGAACCATTACTATTTTTCAAAGAACTAAAAAAAAATGTAAAAACACCAAAGCTAAAATTTTTTTTTATTTTTCCGATTGTTCCAATGGGAGCATTATGCTATAGTCGTCCGATCCGGCTTATATACCTGCAATAGAAAGACAACAGCTTTAAAACTGAGAGACTAGTTTGCGTAGAAACGGACGGACAGACGGACATGGCTAGATCAACTCTCCTAGTGATGCTGATCAAGAATATATCCATTTTTTAGGGTCGGAGATGTCTCCTTCACTGCGTTGCAAACTTCTGACTGAAATTATAATACCCTCTGCAAGGGTAAAATAACTACCGTGTTTTTGGGCTACTGGCGACCGAATTTAGGTCACTTACGCCCAATTTTCATGACATATATGCCCCAAAACTTTAATTTGAATAAGTTTTATTTTTTATTATTTATATTGTTTTATTTGTTTAAAAGTATTCTTATCCTAATTAATTATTACTCGCTTTTATTTATTTATAATAAAAAAATATCACAACATTTAACGCATCTGCCAATATAGACGTATTATTATGCAAAATATATACGGATAAAAAAACTTACCTTCGTCTATATCATCCTCTTTTAATGTGTTTAACTTTCCAGGCTGTAATGCTCCTTTGCCCTTTCTTGATCCAACTGTTTAAACTTTGTCCGGAATGTAATCCACTTATTTTCCAAACTAAGTTCAACTTAAAATCTCTATTTATCTAATAAGAAACATAAACAAATATGAAATACACGTCTCAGCGAATACATACACTGCCGAACTAAAGTGATTTTTTATGATAGAGTTTTTATACCCTTGCAGAGGGTATTATAATTTCAGTCAGAAGTTTGCAACGCAGTGAAGGAGACATCTCCGACCCTATAAAGTATATATATTCTTGATCAGCATCACTAGGAGAGTCGATCTAGCCATGTCCGTCTGTCCGTCCGTCTGTCCGTCCGTTTCTACGCAAACTAGTCTCTCAGTTTTAAAGCTTTCTGCATGAAACTTTCCCAAAAGTTGTCTTTCTATTGCAGGTAGTATATAAGTCGGAACGAGCCGGATCGGACGACTATAGCATATAGCTCCCATAGGAACAATCGG